>NW_026704939.1:300000-600000 GCF_029867415.1 Vicia villosa
ATAAGGTTTAAACTATAAACGACAACAATAACACAAATTTTGCAGTCATTTTCTCATTTCCACCTTTTCTAATTTGAAGGATCCATAGGCAATCAATGAGGTCAAATATCAAACACGCAGAATGCAATAACAGAATCAGAAAACTGAATCAGTGTTAAATAAGATCAAATTACCACCGTGAATCATGTTCTTGACGGCGAGGTACTTCGAGCGGAGAGCTCGACGGCCGTTACTAGTTTGATAATCATCGTCATTGCTGTTATCACTGATATTCAATTCGCGTTTCATGCTGATGATGTGATCAATGTGTGATCGAGATATCTAGTTTTTGAGCGACTGTTAAATCGATTTCGAAAGCATTAAGACGGTTATGATCGGAAAATGGAATGTAACGGTAATGAATGAAAAAAAATAAAAAGAGAATGGAAAATGAACTGAGAGAGGTAGTATATGTAGCGGCAAGGAGTTGAAGAGTCTTATGAGATACGTTTGGGTTTGAGAGGGAGGCGTGCATTCCAAGTTTTGAAATGATGTATATATAGTGTGGGCTTTTTTCTTTTTTGGACACTCATAGTGGGCTTTTTGTGTTCACAATTTCCTTTCATGCTTTAATTTCTTGTTATTATGATATTTATAATATTTATTATTATGTTATCTTATTTAATTTAAAGCAATTTATTTCCTTATAAAATAGAAAGAATAGAGTATGTTTGTACCAAAAAAGAAAAGAAATAATAGAACAGCTATTAAGTTTGTTACCACTTGTATTGAGCATATTGTCTTTTGATAGATTGTATTGAAATTATCACTCAAAATACTTTCAAATTTTTATATAATTATAGTACTATTAGTCACTAATTTATTTTTACACTTTTTAATACTATCCATTAAAGTATTAATCACTAATTTATCTTTACACTTTTTAACATTATCCATTAAAGTCAAATGTTTACGCAAAAGATAATTGATGTATACCAAGTTTGTTAGCATTGTCCTTATATAACTTCTTAACCGGTATTCTTTTCTAAGAACATAAGGATTAATAAGGCTATTGAAATCAATATTGTACTAGAGATTGGAACTATCTCGAATTTAGGCCATAACCTAGGAATTGCTCTCTTGCACCACCGAGCTTCGAAGGAAACTTATTTGTTTATCCTTGATTACATGAAGAAAAATGGTTAAGTTGAAAGTCTAATAGTTTATCTTTTGCAAGTAAGGTTATTTTGGCACGATCTTTTCTCCATCTCTCAATTTTAGGATATGAAATTGATTCTAGGATAACCTCGTGTAATTAGGTCGCTTTTTGTTATTTATCTTTTTTATTATTATATTGAATCCCTTGCAAAAAAAAAAACTTGCTCATCTTTTCAAATAATATTTACACACATAAAATAGTCCTTTGACCAAAGTCAATGAATTTGAATTGAATCAAAATAATGTATGTTTGAATCAAATAAATTTGTTCAGTATGATTAAGATAAAATAATGTCTTAATTCGAATAATGGGAAAAATATTTTCTTAAACATTAAATTCAGGAAGCATGATTCAAATCATGAAGGTTATATTGTAATTTTTGTTTTGTTTTGGGAAACATGATTCAAATTATGTATGTGTGTGACTCAAATCATGAACTTGTTTTTTCCAAATTAATTCAGTTTATAAAACATGATTCGAATCATGTATATATGTGATTTGTGTAATGAATATGTGTGACTTGAATCATAGCTCAAAATTTTAGCCTTTTTATTTACTTGATTCGATTCATTTTCTCACTTGATTTGAATCAATATTATAATTTTGAATCAAATCATAAGGCTATTTTTCACATTGTTTTTTGTGCTTATTCTCTATCACATACAAAAGTATTTTATCTTCATTATTTTCACAATAACACTAATATAGAGATTTTTTAGAAAATTCATTTCTTCCTCAAACACCACAACTTCGTCTTGTGCACGAGTGTTTCTTAACTCAGTGTGTGTGGAGTGTGCGTGTGTGAGTTTGTTGTGAGAAATTAATTAGAATACTAATAATTGATTAATAATTGATTGATTATTTCTAGCAAGAAAATCTATTATGGGATTTTGGTAGTGTATTTCATGAGAAGAAAAAGAAGGTTCTTCTTCCAATGCATTTGAGTTTCTTGTATTCAATTTTCTTGAAGTATTCTATGCTAAGTGATTTCGAGTAGAGCTTAGAGGATTTCTACTAAATGAAACTTGAAGATATTGAAAAAGTGGAGATTAAGATAAAGCTTTGTTAGTTGTGAGCAAGTTTGAAAGAGATAAAGAAATAAGAATGATTTGCTTAGGTTTTAGGCTTATTCAAATTGTACTAAACAACAACCAATTGATTTAGTGGAAGCAAACAAAATTTTTATGAACATTCATTAAATACTGGCTTAGGTGCCACACGATGATGAAAGACACTAAACCAGGGTATATCTAGGTGTACCTCTCTTCTATCTTTGTCTCTCTACTTTTTAGCTTTAAAAATGGCATGGTATAGGTTTTATCTCATTATTAGATTTGCATGATGATACTAGGTCCACTAGAATTAGGCTTAAGCCCAAATGGCTACAAGACTATGTTACAAAATAACTATATTATTTATGCTTTTTTATGTGTTTTTCTTGTTGGGCCAGGCCTATTTTCGTACAGCCTTGTAACTTAAAACCCTAGTGTATTTAAGGGGGCTGCAGAATTAATGAAAGGCTAAGAAAATTATCACAACTCTTTCTTTATTGTCTTGCAAATTTCCTTGTTTATGTTTGTTCTTAGTTAACCCTAGATCTAGATTTAATATTTGTTGAACCCTTTCTATCAAATTGGTGCTTTCATCTTGATTTCATGGCACCTCCCAAACCACCAAACCCTAGAGAACTTGTAGAGGAGGCTGTTCAAACAGTCAACCTCCGCCTTGACAATGCTATGCAAGAAACTCATATTCAAATGGATGAGAGATTCCACAAAACCCATCATGAAATGGAGGAGATTCATACTAGAATGGACAATGATAAACAAGTTTATGATGCTAGATATGAAAATATCATGGGTTTGCTTACAAAGCTAGCATCTCAAGCTGAAAAACCACCAGCAGCTACTGTTCCGGCGGCTACTATTCACAGCGGTACTATTCAGCCAACCGCTACTGTTCCTGTCGGCACTGTTCATCCAGCCGCCACTGTTCACAGCAGCACTATTCATACTGCCAGCTCATCAGGTATACCACAAAACCCTCAATTTTTGCCTTTAAATCCCAATCTGTCTACATCCACCCCTACTGTATACACCCCACATGCTTCCCCCAACTTCACACGACCCATTCCTACAATCTCACACAGCAACCTTGCTAATCACTCGACACCTTTCCGTTCCCTACTTCCCCCATTTCAACACTTGTTTTCTACCCAAGGCTATTTGGACCCACCATACTACATATCCCCCCCGGTTTTTACAACAGTCCAGCCACACCCCATACCCCAATTTGCCCAAAATTCTTATTCCCAAAATATTCAAGCCCCACCCTCTTTCCGTACACCTAAGCTCGAACTTGCTATCTTTGACGGGTCCAACCCATTAGAATGGTTATTTCAGGCAGAACAATTCTTTACTTTTTACAATTTACCACCTGACAATCGTTTAGCTATGATGTCATTCTATATGAAAGGAGAGGCACTCGGATGGTTTAAATGGATGCACTACAATCACGAATTATTGGATTGGAGATCATTCACTAAGGCTTTAGAATTACGTTTTGGACCGTCAACCTATGAGAATCACCAAGCTGAGTTATTCAAGTTAAAACAAACCCATTCCGTGGTAGAATACCAAGCCCAATTCGAAAAATTGGGAAACCAAGTTGTTGGCCTTTCTAGAGATGCAATCCTTAATTGTTTTATTTCTGGATTGATACCAGAAATTCAGCATGAACTAGCCATTCACAAACCATCCTCCATTTCACAAGCAATTGGGCTTGCAAAGCTGATTGAATCTAAACTAAGAGATGCTAAGCCCAAATTCCAAAAATCATTCTCAACCCCCATCAGACCCAACCCAACAACACAACCAGCAACTACTTTTACAACAGCGCCAAAACCCAATAACCCACCACAGCCCAGCAAACTACCCATCAGAAAATTGTCCAATAGTCAATTACAAGAACGCCGTGCTCAAGGACTATGTTTTAATTGTGACGAAAAATTTGTTTCTGGCCATAAATGCTCAGCTGGAAAATTCCTATTATTGGTGGAGGATGAGGAAGTGACTAGCCAAGACATAGTTGAAAATGTTGAAGAACAACAATCCTCCATTGAACAAGATGAAACCTATTTCCAACTTTCCCCTCAAGCTGCCAATGGGCAATTCTCTCCCAAAACTTTAAAATTTAAAGGTTCCATCAATGGCCTTGACGTGGCAGTTCTGATTGATACAGGTAGTACACATAATATACTTCAGCCACAGATTGCTCAGCATTTGAAACTACCCACACAACAAATTCCAAATTTTTCGGTCATGGTTGGCAACGGTTCTAAGTTATATTGCTCGGGTATTTGCCCAAAGGTACCAATCAAACTCCAAAACACTTCTTTTTCCATCCCTTTTCACTTGTTGCCAATTGAAGGTGCAGACGTTGTCCTTGGCATGGAATGGCTACGCACTCTTGGACCCCTCTTAGCTGATTTTTCTATCCCTAAGATATCTTTCACCTACAATAACAATGAAATTACAATCACCGGTGACACTAAAACCCTCATCACACCATCTACCTACAACAATTTCTGCCATCTCTTACAAACAGATTCGGTGGCTTCCATCCACCTCTTGCTTTATCAACCTTCTAACGAGCAAGATCAATCACCACCCAACCCTAAAGACATCCTTGATACCTTACCAACCACCTTACCCAACAAAATTTCTGCAATCATAAAATCTTATTCTGCAATTTTCCAAAAACCCCAAGGCTTACCCCTAACCCGCCCTCATGACCATCACATTCCTCTTTTTCCTAATACCCCACCAGTCAATGTCAAACCGTACCGCTACCCCCACTCACAAAAAGATGCCATGACTCTGATTATTAGGGATATGCTCCATGAGGGTATCATTAAACCTAGTAATAGTCCATATTCCTCACCAGTTCTTTTGGTTAGAAAAAAGGATGGTTCGTGGAGATTCTGTGTTGATTATAGAGCACTTAATGCAGTCACAGTTCACGACCGTTTCCCAATACCAACAATAGATGAACTTTTTAATGAATTGGGTTCAGCAACTATTTTTTCTAAGATCGATTTAAGATCAGGTTATCACCAGATCCGGGTTACACCTAAGGACACTCATAAAACGGCGTTCAGAACGTTTGATGGACACTACGAGTTCTTGGTAATGCCATTCGGATTAACTAATGCTCCTAGTTCTTTTCAATCAGCAATGAACGATTTGCTACGACCATATCTGAGACGGTTTGTGTTAGTTTTCTTTGATGATATTCTCATATATAGTTCTTCTTTATCTGATCATGCACATCACTTAAAATTGATTTTAGAATTGCTTTTATCTAACCAATTTTATGCTAAATTGTCAAAGTGTATGTTTAGTGTTCCTAGTGTTGATTACTTAGGTCATATTATATCAAGTGATGGTGTAACCCCAGATCCAGCAAAGATTCAAGCTATCCTAGATTGGCCGAAACCACGTTCACTCACGGCACTCAGGGGTTTTTTAGGGCTCACCGGCTTTTATAGACGATTTGTACGTCACTACGCCTCTCTCGCCGCTCCGCTCACCGATTTATTACATTTCACAAAGTTACAATGGTCTACAACAGCAGATTCAGCATTTACAACACTAAAAAGAAAAATGACAGAAACCCCAGTTCTTGGTCTTCCCGATTTCTCCAAACCTTTTGTACTTGAAACTGATGCCTCAGGTGTTGCCATAGGTGCAGTGCTTTCACAGGCCGGGCATCCCATCGCCTTCTTCAGCAAAAAGCTTTGCAACCGCCTCCAAGCTTCCTCAGTGTATGTCCGTGAAATGTTTGCCATAACAGAAGCTGTCAAGAAGTGGAGACAATATTTAATTGGCAGACACTTTCATATATTCACAGACCAGAAAAGTTTAAAGAACTTATTGGTACAAACCATCTAGACACCAGAACAGCAAAAGTGGGCCGCAAAATTGCAAGGGTTCGAGTTTGATATACATTACAAACCTCGGAAAGCGAACCAAGTTGCCGATGCTTTGAGTCGCATACAGTCTGATGATGAATCCGTCTTGCTCTCCATTTCTTCCTCGGTTCCCCTTCTCCTCAACCAGTTGAAACAGTATTATAAGTCAGATTCAGAAGGAAGACACATACGGGACAAGGTTCTATCAGATCCTAATTTCCAGAATACGTATCAATACAAAGATGGACTCATGTACTTCAAAGAAAGGATTTTCATACCTGATTTTCAACAGTTGCGCGAAAAGATCATTACAGAATATCACTGCACACCCGAAGGCGGTCACTCTGGTTTGCAACCCACTCTAGCTCGTTTATCCTCTTCATTTTCTTGGCCAGGGGTTTATAATGATGTCAAGGACTTTGTTAAAACCTGCATCACATGTCAACAAAGTAAATATCTGACTACAAGAAAACAAGGCCTTCCACAGCCCCTACCGACACCTACTGAGGTATGGAACGATTTGAGCATGGACTTTATTACGCACTTACCGAACTCTCACGGTCATACAACAATCTGGGTAGTCTGCGACCGGTTAACGAAATTTTCACACTTCATCGCACTTCCTTCAAAATTCTCTGCTAAGGATCTTGCCATACGCTTCTCAGTGGAAATTTGTCGTCTGCACGGTGTCCCAAAATCCATCGTCTCTGACCATGATCCTCTGTTTCTCAGCACCTTTTGGAAGGAATTGTTTCGTGTCCAAGGAATAACTCTGAAGTTCAGCTCCGCATACCACCCGGAAACAGACGGACAAACGGAAGTTATTAACAGATGTTTGGAAACATATTTACGTTGTTACACAAGTGAAAATCCTAAACGATGGTATAAATTCTTACATTTAGCAGAGTATTGGTATAACTCAACGTATCACTCAGCTCTTCAGATGTCTCCGTTCGAGGCACTATACGGCCGCCCACCACCTTCCTTTCCGTCATACTCCACCGGGTCCACCACTGTTCCCACCTTGGAAGCATCACTGCAAAAGCGTGAAGAGTTAATGCAGGCGTTACAACGGAACTTAAACAAGAGCAAAAAGAAGATGGAGATCCAAAGCAATAAACACCGACGAGACCTTACCTTTGCAGAAGGAGATTTTGTTTGGCTCAAGTTACAACCTCATCGCCAGAAATCTGTCGTTCATCGCTCCTCTCAGAAACTAGCCAAACGGTACTTCGGACCCTTCAAGATTCTGCATCGCGTCGGCAAGACGGCGTATCGACTCGATCTACCGGTTTCGTCACGAATCCATCCCGTCATACATGTGTCTCAGCTTCACACGTTTCATGGTAAACCACCGTCAACACCTCTGTCTCCGATTACACAAGATTGGGAACCACAGGAAGACGAAATCATCACCGATGCAGCGCCTGAGAATCCTACAGCAAGTAACGCACCACAGTCAGTTTCACCCATCATGTTTCGAGATTCATCAACAACAATACTCACTGACAAAGCAAATAGAGTTGTCTTACCCACAGATCTGGAAGTGGTGAACTCAAACGAGTCTTTGAGATTAGGAGAGACCACAGAGCACAAGACAGATAAGATACCTTCTTCACCAAAGGAGAATAGTGAAGACGTTTAGAAACAAAAGGGAGAAATTTCTAGAGAGTATTCTGATCTGAATGAGGAAGTAAATGACTTCAACTCCCCTATTGAGTACTTTAAGTCTGTCTCCCTTGAACCAAGTACAACACGTGAAGCTATTGGGAGTTCCAACACGCCATCACGTGAAGACTTTGGGAGTTCCAACACGCCAACGAAATCTCCACCCTTGGTATCTTTGGATTCTCTGCCAAACACATCGCAACCCTCGGATCAGATAGCCGTTGGCACATTTCCCCACTGCCAGCCAGCTGTTTCTCTTGGCACGCGTAGCCAGCTGTTTCCCACTTCTTCGTTGCCAGATTCTACTCAATTTTCAAACCCTAGTGTACTTGACTATGAGCTGGCCGGACCATCACAATGGGCCACACGTGGAAATGGGTCTATGAGAATTAATAAGCCCAACCTTGAGGACAAGGTTGCTTTTGGACCGCATGGTAATGATACTAGGTCCACTAGAATTAGGCTTAAGCCCAAATGGCTACAAGACTATATTACAAAATAACTATATTATTTATGCTTTTTTATGTGTTTTTCTTGTTGGGCAAGGCCCATTTTCGTACAACCTTGTAACTTAAAACCCTAGTGTATTTAAGGGGGCTGCAAAATTAATGAAAGGCTAAGAAAATTATCACAACTCTTTCTTTAGTGTCTTGCAAATTTCCTTGTTTATGTTTGTTCTTAGTTAACCCTAGATCTAGATTTAATATTTGTTGAACCCTTTCTATCACATGATTTAAACTTTTAATTTATGTTGTTAGATATCTTTTTGTAAAACCTAGTTTAGGTTAGAATTAACCTCTACATTATTTGTTTGTTGATTATGTTTTAAAAGTTATAATCTAGATTTATTAAAATCACTCAATTTGAATCAATGTAGATTAAATCTAAATTGCTTATATTTCATATTCATTGATTTGCAATCCTTAAGTCATTTTGTATAATTTTTCCAATGATGAACTATTTAGAAAGAATTTTTTCAATCAATTCTTCTACTTTTGCTGAAAACTTTGAAAACTCTGATATTTATTTATTTTAAACTGATAGAGTATATTCAACTCCCTTTTTAGATTATTTTGCCACCATATCCACCTATAAGTGGCATCAAGAGCTTGATCTTTTGATCAAGGTCTCACGACCACAAAAGTCTGTATATTGTGAAGAAAGATCCTAAAAGTACATACATTAGAGCTTCTATCTATACAGGAGAAATTGTGCGTATTAGAAAGACCGTATGTATGTGCATCTCATGCCAATTAACTTACAACTATGAATCACAGTAAAAGAAAAGGAGATTTTATCCCTAAAAGGACCGTTGGCGACCACTTTATAAAGAAACTTCTTAAGGATTAGGATGATGATAAGATTAAGAAAACGTTTTACGATTTGAAGACGATAAATATACTTATTTATACTTAAACATTCATGTATACTTCTATATATCACATTGTAAGAATGCTAAAGCAACGCTGTTAGAATCCAATTTGTACCTATTTTGTTCATAGTTTTTGTGGTATTCTTTAACTCTTTTCCCGAGTTTTGATTCAATTATGCATAATACTTTTGTAAATAAATAAAATTTTGTTTTGATTGTAAATACTAAGTTTCTTGACTTTTATTTGTTCCTATAGGTCTTTAAGATTTTGGCAAGAATGGAATGGAAAGTGTGGAAGGAATTGACTTAGAGGAGGCTTGGAAGCAAGATGAAGAAGTTGAAAATCAGCAAGTCCGCTAAGCGACCTCCAAGTGGGCTAGCTGAAAAATGGCAGAAGTCAAATCAATTTTGAAGTCCACTTAGCGGACCAATCCCGCTTAGCGGAGGTGACTTTCATCAACCCAGCATGGCAGCCTCAAGCACGCTTTGCCAAACGTGAAACAGAGGCGATACAAATTTTGGTGTCCGCTTAGCGCACCAATCTCGCTAAGCAGACTCTATTTACTTTTCAGATATTTTGGGTAGTCCGCTCAGCGGACCAAGGCCGCTAAGCGAATTTACTTTATGACACTTGTAATTTTAGGCACTTGGAAGATATTTTTTGGATCTTATCCTTTCATCCACCATACTTTCTCATAATAACAACCTAGGGCAAGAGAAAAAAAGAGCAAAAACAAAGTTCAAGAAGAAACTCAAGATTTTCCAAGCATCCTTCTTCATCTTCTTTGAGTTTGATGCTAGTGAGTCTTGTTATGTTCCTTGTTGTTGAAGCTTTCATGGCGATGGAGCGCTAAACCCCCTTTTTGTGTCAAGATTAGAGGTAGTTAGCTTGTAAAATATGTATTTGTTTTAATCTTTTGCGTATGAACTTGGTTGATGATTAATATATGGTGAATATCTTGTTATTCATGTTCTATTTGTTGTTTTGAATAACTATTGAGAGATATGTTTCAAAACTTAACCTAAAAGATATTTATCTATCAATAAACAAACTCTAGAGATACATTTGTGAGTTGATAATCACTTGTATCAATCTTTTAAGATTATCATGTTGATTGTTGGCATGAGAGATCATCTAATGGTCAATATGATAATATTTATGATATTGCTTTAGAGATAAACGGTATCGAGAGGATATGTGGTTGTATTAATCATTAATAAGTTCATACATATGATTAATCGAGTATTTATGAAGCAAGCTAACGAAAACTAATCTTGGCACAGTTCTCTCAAATCATTTTTAAACCCTAGTTTACTATCTTTGTTTACTTTTTATGCAATCTACATTTCATGTCACCAAACTCTTATAAAACCTTAGCTCAAAACACATTTAACTGTTGAACAGCAGTAGTATCGCACTAATCCCTATGAAAATGATAAAGGAAATACTTACCCTTTTAACAAACGCAAGATACATTTCAAGTTCTCCATGAGAAAATTGGAGACGTTAAGTAATCTAAGAATAATACTTGGCATAAGAGTATGAACTCTTTTGCATGGAGCCCACAAAATCCCTTGCCTATATAAAAATGTGACCCTTTAACTTAGTTAATAAACTATTAAATTTGGGTAAGACTATTTCTAACAAAAATTCCGCTAATAAAGTCCTAAGATCTATGTGTAGAGAGTGATAACTAATAAAAGTAACTGCCATTAAAGAATCTAAAGACCTAAAGACTCTTAACATGTCAAATATTTTTGGCAAGTTGACCAAGCACGAATACAAGTTGAGGAGACTTGAAACAGCCAAACAGGTGAAGGAAATATCAAGAGCAAGAAAGAAAAAAAAGCACATCTCTAAAGACTTCTACTTCTAAGGACAAATTGAGGATGATGACGAAGATACTAGTGAAATTTTTTTAAAGGATGAAGAGATGAGATTGTTATTGTAATTATTAAAAAATAAAAAAATAAAAGAAGTAACTAAATTTTAAAAATACTTTATTAAAATCAATTAGAATATTTTTAATTAATTCATATTTTTAAATCTCATGAATATTTTAATTATGAGTAGGAATAATATTGCTTACTATTTGTTGTCATGTGATTAATATAATGACAAATAAAAGGTTATAATATTTTCAAAATTATCCGCGTGGTTTCATAAAAGTAGTTAATAAATTCAAATATTTTAGAATGTTTTTATTGATTAAGTTTAATGACAATCAAGAGTGGTGAATTGATTGATTTGTTTTTCATAGTAAATTTAATTCAATAAAACTTTTGTTATACTTTTTTTTTATTACAGAGAGGGCTAAACGCCCAAACAAACGGAATTACCCACAGAAAAATCTCGGGATGCTCACTACAAGAATAAAGCTCTCCTGCGAAGTGTTTTAGTGACGTGATTATCACGTGTCAAAAATTTGGTAGTTGCGACGTGATAATCACGTCACTACCTTTAAATAATATAAATAATGTAAAGCCATTTGGAGTCAGACATTGATTATTGAAAAAAGAAGTTGTGACATGGGAAACACGTCACTACTAAAAAGTAAAATAAAAAACACTAAATGGTGTAACGTTCGCATGGGAGAAAAGGTTCAAAATTTCAAAAAAATTAATTGTGACGTGTTAAACACGTCGCAAAATTTAAGAGGGAAATTTTAATTTTCGTGAATTGATTGGTGGCAGGCTTTTGCAGGCAGCCTCATTAAATGATGTTCTTGTTTAAATGTTGTGACGTGAATATCATGTGGCAAGATTGTGACATGATATTCACGTCACTGTTTGGCTTATATTAATAGGTTAATATTTTAAGTTTTGCATATAAAAAACTTATTAAAAATGAAATTATAAAAAAATAGTATATAAAAACAATTTTTTTTAAGTTTTGCATATTAAAAACGAAATTTATTTACATATATTTAATAAAACAATATTTAAAAAAATAGTGGCTAATCTCACTCTCATCATTTTTAAGAATCTCCTTAAAATCTACATTTTGTTATATTTTGAATATTTATGTTCATGATTTTTATCTTGAATCCAATTAAATTCTTGATAAGTAGGAGAACGTTGCCAACGTCAAAAATATTATTATGTGAAACGTTCCATTTAGTTGAATGAGTCTTAAATGAAGATAATAATTTTTCATAGGGAGATTTGCTTTTTAAAAGGAAAAAATAAGAGGTCTTAAAGATATAAATTTTGAGATGAAAAATTAGAAAGATATACGAGAAAAAATGAGCAGAACCTTCTTTTAAAAAATTAACTTATTTTGGGTTACAATATCTCTTGGGAGATAATTTTTCTTACGAGTTTCTGTATCCTCGATTTTTCTAGAAGAGTCTGTTAAATCTTGGAAGATTAGCATAATACGCGGAAAATTCTTGAGGACAGTGCGGTCAACACGTCTCAGGCTATCTCATTAATTTTTATTTTGTAGGTCTTCATAAAATTTTTAACAACCGTTCGTTAGACGCTACAACTAATATATGATTAAAAAATAGTCTTAAACATTATGACAAGAATCTAATAAAATTTAGAAAGTCAAATCCACCAAGATAGTGGGACGGCAGGAAGAAATAAGAAAATAAAATAACGTTTTATGAGTGTGGTAAACCTAGACATATTATGATCGATTGTCCAAGTCTAGTAAAGTGTAAAAACAAAAAACCATTCTACAAGACGAAATACAATGCTACCAAGGGTCGTAGACAGTGTTTTAAAAACCGGACCGGACCGGCCGGTCGGACCGGTCGAATCGGGAACCGGCCAGATAACTGGTCTGGTTCAATAGCTGGATCGAAAATGTCATTGAACCGGTGTGAACCAGTCAAAACCGCTAAAACCGGCGGTTTTTGTGAACCGGTGGTTTAAATGCATTTTTTAATTTTTTAATTTTTTAATTTTACAAAATTAAAACAATGTCATTTTGACTATTTTAATTAAAAATTAAAATTAAAAAAATTAAAAAAATATTGTAGATGCGGTTGATTTTGTTATAGATGATTTTAATATTGAAGAAGGAGATCCCAACATTGAAACAATTTTTCTTTTATTGAAATTAAATTTAATAGACAATGAAATTATTTTGTTATAAATTATTCAATTAAATTATGTTGCGATTAAACTTTTGTTTATATTTTATAATTATGTACTATTTGATTGTGTGTGATACCTATGTATAAAATTTGAATTTAAATTATGAACTTGTGAATTTTTTTATAATATGATATTTTCAAAAAATATAAGTACCCGGTCTATTCAATTGAGTTATCTGATTTAACCCGGTTTAGTCATGCAGTTCGACCAGTGACACAATGGTTCGATCAATACACCAGTGACCCAATATCCTCACCAGTTTGATGTCCGGTTCGATTTTTAAAACACTAGTCGTAGAACGTACATAATTTGGGAAGATGACGAAGAATCCTCATCTTCGGACAACAACTCCGACGAGGATGAAATCATTTATCAATGCTCAATAGTGAATCTCAAAGACAAAGACATACACATGAAGGTAAGTGACTCAAATTCCTTATCTCTACCTTCTTACTATGAATTACTAAACACATTTCAAGAAATGCATGAAAAGGCTTTAAATGCTTTTAAGAAAAATCTCCTTCCAAAAGAAAACAATTTTAAAATTAGAGGTAAAATGAGTGTGAGATTTGCCCAAATTTAAAAATTGAAATTAATAACTTAAATCTTTCATACATTTAAAAAATTGCTAATAGTGAAATTCTTATAAATCTATAGCATAAAAGGGCGCAATGTGACGTCATATCACATTTGTCTAGGATGTAACTCAAGTCTTGAAACTATATTTACATGTATTTTTGCAAAATTGTGGAGCGTCACGTGGATTCTAAAACGATATGATTAAACAGTCCATTAGATTCAATTCTTTAGTTTAGGTATGTGTGGCTTATTGGATTGAAATCTATCTCATATTGATATTGAAGGTGTTCTAAGAAAGTTCACTTTGTATTTAGTTACAATACGACATTCTTAGAACTATAAATATTGGAAATTTCTTTACCCACCTCCTATCTTTCTTGGTCATCTCTGGTAAATTTACTAAAATACCCTCTATTTCGAAAATACATTTCTGAAAACGTGCTTTTATTGAAAAAAATGTGTTTTCGGAAATGTATCTCCGAAAACATGTTTTTTTTTAATGAAAAACACTGATTTCGGAAATGCATTTCCGAAATAAAGTTCTTTTCCAGAAAATTGGTGTATTCGGAAGTTCATCTCCGAATTCACCCCCCTTGGAAGAATTCGGAAATGTACTTCCGAAATAAGGTCTGGACAGAAGAAAAATAACAAACAACAACGATTCGATTTATTTAATGGATATAGATTACATCGATCACGTTACATAAGATTAAAGTTACATATTGTTAAACACGGGTAGGTGAGGATGAGTCAACATTTTGATAACGTCGATCCCCGATCTTTGAACTCAACATCACTGAACCAAACCCAACCCTTGTTCACATACCTTCTCCTTTTCATATTCCCGGTAATTACATTTTCTTTACTTTTACTGTTTTTTTGTTCTTACATTCCACTCACATTACTCTCATGATCATGAAACCCTCACATTACTCTCATGATCATGAAACCCTAATGGGAAAATACACCTAATTTAGGGTTTGTTTTGATTATTCATCCAATGTTTTTACCAAGAGGTGTAGAAATTGTTGCCCTTTTGTTAACACATCTGTTATCATTTAAACATGTTGTAAAATATCTTGTAGGATATTGTATGAGTACAGTTAATGAGTACTAGTACATTCATATATATGAAGCGTGCTTTAGTCAAGTTTAACCCGATTGACTCTCATATGAGTGGGAATTTGAAAAGTCCTGATCCTGATGATAAAAGAATGAGGTTAGAAAGACGATGGAGGAGACGCTGCAACAGGTTAGAAAGTCCTGATCCTCTAGAAATCCATACCACATTGTAACTTACCAACATAATAAACAACAACAAAAACTATACACTTAAAGTTCAAAAAACTTATGAGCAAACTATACTTACATTATAGTGGTGTAGATCCTTATCAGCCACTCGCAACTGAAAATGATTAGCACGAACTTGAATTTTCCTTCCCAATTGACCGTAACCAGGTCGGTTAGGGAACCTAACCGCCTTCTGAGACGACAAAGCCGACTCTAGAGTAGCCTTCTGTATAACTTCGGCAGTCAGGCTCTCGATGGAAATCGGAGTCGAACTCAAGGAAGCAACCGGCGCAGCAACAGATGGAGTAACAACCGGCGCTACAACAGATGGAACAAACGGCGCTGAAACAGGTGGACGAACAACCGGAGCTGCAACATATGAAGGAAAAATGGGTGACAGAGCAGGCTTTTAAGTAGGAAATTGTTACCACATTTCTTAGAAGGTAACCGTCTGAGAGTGGTGGGGGAGAAAGAAAAGGCACTTCGAAATTTCAAATCAGGTTGATTACAACTCGTTCTGCATTTACTATCATTTAAGAGACTTCCCAATTTACTATCAATGTGATTACAATTTTTGTCCTGTAATGGTGAATATTTAAGAGACGAAAAATGGTTTGATTTTAATGAAAGTTTTGGAGAGGGTTGAGGGAAAATGGTATATGAACACATTTCGGAAATGCATCTCCGAAAACACCAATTTTTTGGTGTTTTCGGAAATGCATTTCCGAAGTCTAATAAAATCTATAAAAAAATTACTTCGGAGATGCATCTCCGAAGCATGGGTAAGTTGGGGATTTCGCTGGGGGTGACCCCCATAGGGAGGTGGGTAAAGAAAAAACCTTAATTTTTTCAAACAATATGCCCAAATGAAAGAAGGGAATTTCATACCCCATCTCTTGGGGTTCTTAGGCACCATGTGTGTTTCTAAAAATATCTCCAGTTTTTAGAGGTGTATCTCCGGACGCATCTTTTTTTACTCAACGTTGGTTTGTTCCGTAGGTGCATCTACGGAAGCTTTCCTGTTATGTACCTCCAGAATCATTTGATGTTAAACTCACACAAGACCCTCTTCTCCTCCCTCATTCTAAAAACTTTTCATCTTCCAAACTCTCTCATCCTCAAAAATCATTTTCAACCAAACTTATTTTCTTCTCTCGAGTTAGACAAGGAACATCAACATCAACGATCAATACACTTTAACTCATTCAAAGCTCAATCTAGTCGGTAAGTTTTCGAGTTTTCAAGATATTTTAGAGTATATCCTATAAAAGAGTTAGAATACACTTTTAAGTGTAGAAATTATTAGATAGTTTTAGAAACATAGTTTAGAGACAATGTAGGTATTGTTTATAGTGTAAAACAGACGACCGGGGCCTCGAAAGTATGTTTTTCAAGGGTTAGAACAGTTACAGACACCATTGTTGCGTTTGAAGAGTTGCAGAATGTTTCGTAGGTGCATCCACAACACACGTAAATGTTAGAGTAGTTCCGTAGATGCAGCTCCAAAACAAACCCAATTGTTATGCATGCTAGGTGCTTCCGTAGATGTATCTACGGAAGCTTTCCACATGTACATATCCGGAGTTAAAAATAAAGTTTTTCTTTTGCTTTTATAACTTAATTGTATCTAATTCAAATTTATTTGTCATACCTTGCAAACATTATGGCTGATGGGACAGACCAACTCATACATGGGAGGGTTGCACAACATGAATCCGTGCGATGTGTACGAAGCCAGATAGTGCCAAATGTAACACCCCAATTCTACCCCGCAATTATAAGCGAAAATCAGAGCGCATTTAAAAAATATTCATCAAACGATTGGATGCCATATTTCGACTTAACCAAACAAACATACTTATATTGGATTTAATAAAGATACATAGCATTCGGAACAAAACTTCATTCACCACTTACAACTTAAAATTATAAATATCTTTCAATTTAACTTAAAAACAAATGTCAGCATAAAATACAACAATTATCTAATAACGACTAATCTCCTCGAGTGCTACGTATCAGAGCAATAGACACCAACTCGACTTGCCATAAAGCAACATAAAGACTTCATAAAGTCACTTCGAACATCCACAGCTAATCTTGAATACCTGCCCATTTCCCATGGTAGGGGAAATATCAGCAAAGGGGTGAGATATCTTACAATATAAAGGACTGCATGATAAATAATATAGGAGATATAGATCATACATAATTTCACCACTTCGCATCACATAACATCTTACACCAATTTTCATCGTAAAACAACTTACCAATATAATACAACTTTCAAAATGGCAACAATGTCAATAATAAATTAAGACAATATATTTAAATTCACAATTACACTATCATCATGTCACAACAAACATATCATCGTCTCAACAATTCAAATCACATAATCAATTTATGAAACGGCAGCAATGTCAACAATCAACCATGACAATATATGCAATTCACAAGTAAGATTCCAACACATCACGACAAACATCTCATCATCAAGTCATCACATCACAACAAACATATCTTCATCAAGTCACAACAACATAATCAAATAAGACTCAAATGCAATTCACATGTGACTCGACTTATGCAAATGCATGTGGTACCATTTGGAGTAAAACTCCCACCGTCTCAAAATTTGCCATTGGGCACACCGTCGCTATTTGCCATTAAGGCCACCGTCGCTTTTTGCCAATAAGGCCACCGTTTCTTTATGCAATGGATGTGACTCAATAAATGTAACATCCACAGAAACACAACACACACATAAACAATATGTCACAACATCGTCTAAATCACCATCGAACATTATCAATATAATGTCGAACTTCAACAACAACAAAATCATCATCATTCATAAGAATGCATCACTTCACAATCACGTCGCTATGTTGCATCATCATACAACAATACTTCACTTTACAATACGTCACAATTACAACTTATCAACATTGACCATTGGGTCTACGACAACAACAATAAATTCCACATACTAACACAACGACAACAAATTCATCATGTTACCACAACAACAACGAATCCATCATGTTAACAACAAACATCAACATATTCATCATATTTCACAATTCAAGTAATCATCATAACACGGTATATTCAACTTCATATATATTGTTAATTCATCACATGGCATCATCATCGACTCATACATATCAAATACGCACAATTAATCGCATATAGCATACAACATCATTATCGACTCGTACATATCAATATGTACAATAGAAACAATAACAACCTATTATTACTATTCACTGTAAGGCATTGAATCTCAACTACATCTTCACGACATACAAACATACACAAAGCATTCATCATCACAAAACATCATTAAATCAATAACATACAATTCAAGTAAAGATTCAAAAAGACTTCCAAAGGTTTCCAAATCATATCCATTAGAAAGACATCAATTAGAGCTTCATGGAGGTTCAAACGGCACTTAAAAAGGAGTTACGGTTCAAAAGATACATCATTTCAAAGTTTCAAAAATATTTTTGACAGCAAGGTCCGCTCAGCGGGCTGGAGCCCGCTTAGCGGCCGCGCGATTATGCAGAGAAATACAACCGCAAACAGACCTATAAAAGTGCTATATCTCCACCCAAAATCACTTCCAATCAACAATTCAAAGCATATATGATCAGTATACATCATTTATCATCATCAAATCATACCAAAACATGTTTAGACCACCAATTTCATGAAACCTAACATAAACCCTAACAATACAAAACTATGAAATTGAAAGGTTAAAAGGTTGAACACAAATCACAACATCATCCACTCATCTAAACCTCTAATAATACATCAAATTCACAGCAAACCATTTACCAATTTTCAACATTCATCAACATTGCAATTATTCACACATTCATGGATTTCAATTATGAAATCTAATCTCTACCATATCCATCATCATGCCAACCCTTAGAGAGTAAGAATCCCACTCTTACCTTAGCAAAAGCTTCACTTTCTTCAATGGAGTTCTTCTCCTTCAAGCCCTAGCTTTCCTCTTTCTTCCCTTCTTTCTCTTCTTTCCACCAAAATATGTTGTGAGACTCAATCTCTAAAACACTAACCTTACTATCTCACTAATGAGCTTAACTCATAACTTATCCATTGTGTTATATTCCTTCCACTTAGGGCCAATTCATAATATTCCTCTAATTACTCAATTAAGCCAAATAACACACATACATAAATAATCACATAACATAATAAATATTATTTCCAATAATATTCAACAACTACAATCAATCCATAACGCAAATAATACCAACTCGCAATTGTATTTCTCCGACTAATCCGACCATAACTTAACTGCTCAAATCAACACATTAATCCAATTACGCCTTTAGAATAATACCGATAAATCTCGACTTCGACTAATTCCAACGAATAAATCCTTAATCAATTTAATTAAATAATTAATTAAATTAGGAGCGTTACAACTCTTCTCCATTTATGATATTTTCGTCCTCGATGATGATGAGGGTACATCATAGGCGCCATCCTCCCGTAGACCTCATCGGGATATGTCTGTGCCACCTCCAACCGATGATACTTCTCATGTGCCACCTCCAGTCGATGTTGGTTCTCCTGTGCCACCTCTAGAGGGTGTTGACCCACTGCATGAGGATGGTGATACGCCTGAGGGTTACCTGAGGGGTCCCTACTAATAGGGTATGTTGATCATACTGCTAGACATGTCTAGGATGGAGAGGTAACATTTCTTAGACTAATTCTTTATTTTTTTCATTGGAAATTTATTATTTGTAACATTGCTTGTTATTAACATTGTTTTCATTGAAAATTTACAGGAGAGGCTGACCTAGAAGTTCTATAACCATGGGCAGAAGATATTATCTCGACAGAAGCCTAAGGAGGCGTGGTTCCAGAATGTCCTTACAGCCTCTGGTCTGAAGGACCTTTGTGAGATCGGGTACACCGTGATCCACAACGGGATGCTCATGGAATTTCCAGAGAGATGACAGCTTAAGACGTCCTACTTTCATCTATCTCATGGTGAGATTACTATTACATTAGACGATATCTCATGTTTATTGCATATACCTGTAAAAAGTACCCTTCTCCATCACAGTAGGATGACGAAGAAGGAAGCGAGAGAGCTTTTGGTTGAGGAGCTTGGAGTTGATCCACTAGATGCACTTAAGGAAATGGATAAGACCCGCGACCTTCACGTGAGGTTTTCCTTCATGATGCGGAGATATATTGATGCGCTAGCTGCGGCATGACAGGCTGATGATGACCCAGTTGAAGTGGAGATACACAGACATCGTGTGTTGAGGTGTTTCTTTCTATATTTGATCGACATTCATCTATTAGTGGACATGAGCTTCAAGTATACAGATGTCGCTTACCTCAGGTACCTTTTGGATCTCGCACAGATCCATGAGTACAATTGGGGGGAGCAACGCTGGCGTACACCTATTCGAGACTGGGAGAAGGATGCCTATGGAAGACCAGGACTGTTGCAGTACATCAAGGATTGGCCATGTGCTCGTGCCTTCACCCCAATGAGGGAACCAATCGGTGGACTCTTACATAGTCTACCTGGATGACATGGTTGTCGAGAACATCCACTACAACGTCTATGCTGCTCACCGTGAGACACTCCTATTTGATGACATCACACTATTCTCAAGATGATCGGCATGCAATTCGACCATTACTGTTCCATATCTCTTGGAGCGCGTCATCCGGCAGTTCGACTACTGTCAAACGATACCTCACCATCCTTCTGTCTCCGCTCCTCTCGGGTTGACCCGTAGGCAGATAGATGACATCTTTGCTGACTATGAGCAGCACATGGTTCTGGAAGAGGCTCGGGCGATCACAGTAGAGAAAGACTAGAGCCGCGCCGATAGGTACTTCACATGGTTCTTCACTGTTTCACACCTCTACATGGTCCCCACTGCAGCAGGATCACCGCACAGACAAGCTCATTAGGAGATATTACAAGAGCATAAGTCTCGGTTGGATCACACTCAGGATGTGCTGCCTCTCTGTCGTCAGATAGTTGAGATAGGGCAGGCAGACATTGAGGGAGGTTTTTTCCCTAAGGGATCTGATGCCAAGCGTATACTGGATGACATTATGGAGGTGGCATATGGGTAATTGGTGTACCGCAGACGTCGCGCCAGAACGGGTGGAATAGTATAGGGTAGAGGCAATTGAGCCGGCTGAGGAGGTGGTAGATGCAGAGGAGGCGCTAGAGGCAGAGGATATGATGCAGATGTTGACAACATTCAGATTAGTAACCGTGCTGATTATTTTGATGTTTGTATTTTGATTACATTGATGTACTATTTTTTGATTATGTATATGACATATGACTATTTGGATGATGTATGTTCCATAGGTATATCTACACAACATTATACTTTTTAAACGTTCCGGAGGCACATCTATGAAAGTTTCCATGAACTGAATTAATTTTTATTTTTCCAATGTTTACCATTTGAAACTACTTCCGTAGATGTAGCTCCGGAAAAAAGCATATTTTGAGCAAAAAATGGCACTTGTTAATATGTATCTCCGAAAACAGAAAATATTAGTATAATTATATCAGATGTCTAAGAGTATCGAGGGGTGGAGTAAGATATTGCCTTAAAAAATTCATGCTCAAACCCTTTTTAAGGTGATCAATGTGGATGCCATCATAAAACTCAAAATTCATTAATAGAGGAAAAAGTACTAGTGGTTTTATGGCAACATTGGTGCAGATAGTAAGTAGTATTCTTCAAGTGGAAACATTGGACTCTCCTCCACATCATGAGGTTGGCGCTTAATTAAATTATTCAATGTGATTGGTATTTCTCATCTTATTTGATCTATTAACATTATTTTTCAATATTTTTTCACAGACTACAAATTGCATTTATTTTTTCAAGGATTAAATTAAATATCACCCTTTTTTTTAAAGACTAAAATGGTTTTCACTACTAATACTCTTCCTCTTCTATCTCATTATTTTACAAGAGACTAAAATATATTTAACTTCAGTTTGGAAACTCATTAATCTCTTTTTCCTAGATCCACAAAAATGCTTGAGGCAATGGCAATATTAAAAGACAGTTAAGACACAATGGATTAAAGATCCAAAAGATTACTAACATGCAACAGCTGATCCAAAAGAATACAAATGTATACAGAAAACTTAAAGGAAAATCGGTTAAAGCAATTGCACTTAACAGAATTATTCTAAAAAACTAAAGATGATTTCTTTCCCTAAGTTTCAGTACATTCATTCTTCCTCAGTTAATTTCCCATGCAAGTACAGACTTCATGCACCTGTAAAATAAATAAGACACATGCATTATTATGTGATTACTATCATATTATCAGCCCATCCATACAACTTAGATAACAGTATGCTCACTTTTTTTCACTCTTGAAGTTTTTGATTTACTTTTACTTTTGGGCTTTGCTGGTCTCATTTGAGTTTGAGTACAAACTGTAATCTTCTTTACAGACTTATTCACCTTTTCTGTTCAGAAAAGAAGAAAAGTATACTTAATATCACTTTATAATGCTTAAACTACCTTTACCCTTAACATAGTTCTATTCACTTACAATTGATTAAGATTAAGCTCTCAAATAAAGAGGAGTAAAAATGTTGCATTGAATGAATATTATTCATGGAGTTGATAAATTCCCAAACCTGCATTATCATCGTCGCTGTCTTGTCCATTTTGTTCGACAGTACTTGGTACCTGATCAAACCCTTCCCAATCTATATCCTCCGGTAAGATCTGTTGGCATTCATTTTGGAACAAACATAAAAAGATATTCATCAAAATCTATAGATCAATATTCATTACAAAATCTACTTGATCATTGTTCATTACATAAACTCAGGACTAGAGCCTAGCAATAGTAGTTTATCATCATGAGATGCAAATGGACTTAAAACTGCAATATTCACTAGTCAAATTTGTTTGCTGCTGCTTCATTGAATGTAACAAAAATGGAAAATACCTTTTTCATATCAACCCAACAGGAAAACTCTTTCGGTGTATTAGCAGCATAGATCACTTTATACATGCCCTGCAAAGAATAAAATTCAGATTTTGACCAAATTTCAAAAACGTTACACATGATTTTAATTTAAGGTATAGACATTAAAAAACACAGTCCATCTAAATTGACAAAAAAAAAAATTAATGTTAAAACATATGAATCTGATTAAGGATCTTAACAGCTAGATAAAATTACATTGGCAGGGTCATATTCAATTATGTCACCATCAATAAAAGGGCCGCCAGGGGACCATCTAGTAGAAACTTGCTTCCCAATCAGTGGATCTACGGATGATGTTTTTGCAGGTTCCATAGAAGGATTCTGCATGGAACCAAAATCGGTAGCAGTGAAAAAAACAAATATCAAAATCAACAACTACATACAATTGACGCCACATTTGATCATAAGTTCATAAATCTCTACAATATGCAACCGCGACCGCAACTGTATTTATTAGATTGTATGCATGATCACATTCACAGGACAGTGTTGATTACCTGTTGGGAAGACATCAAATTCCGGGTGAAACAAGGAAAGCGAGAGTACAATGAATGCTAAAGCACAAACAGATGGTGTGAGTGAATATTTATATAAGACAAATGCTATTTAGTACCAGAAGATGGAATATGTAACCAACTGTAACACCAGAGCCTAATATTCCTAATAAATAGAACTTCACTGGTTGACCCACCATTAATATCATGACAAGTATTAAACATATAAACCTATTCAAATATAAACCAATTTTAAGTACAGTGAAATAAAGGAACAGAAATCAAAAAAAAATTTTCTTCATTTTTTATTTATATTAAAAGAATTATTTTAAAGTTTAAAATTTATTTCAACAAGATTATATATTTTAAATTGTGTGCTATACATTAAAATATATTTTTATTTGAAATTTCTTTTAAAACTTCACTAAAAAATTAACTAAAATATATAAAACTCTAAAATTTAATTTAAAATAAAAACTGACATAAAACTTATAACTTAAAATTAAACAATCCCTAATAAGAAGCATTGGAATATTGAACAATTATATTAAATTAAAATATTATAAGGATGAAAATTTACTAATGTCTTAAAACATATTAGAAAAAATTCTAATGTTTTAAAATATCAGAATGGTAAAATTAAAACTATAATATTAAAATATGAGGTGGGTTGACCCATCGGGTCACATGACTCATTAGAAATTAAATTGTTCTCATGTTTAGTAGTCCATTAAGTAATCAGATTAAATCCGTCTCATTTTTAATAGTCCATTAAGTAATTAGACTGACTCGTTTCAATTTATTTATATGGTTATCGGACTAAAATAGACTCAGTTGGGCCGACCAATTTGACATTTCTATGTGACCATCTAACTCTTCTTCTTTCTCTACCTTAAGCTATGTTTGAGAGTTTGGAGTGGAAGAAAGGAAAAAACTAAACCAAAAAAAAAAAGAGAATTGAGTTTGCAATTGGTGTATAATTTCTTGTTTAAAAAAAAAGAGTTTTTTCAAACTATTTAGAGTTGTGCTATAACTTTTGGACCAAAGTTCAACATCAAGTTCATATTACTGACAATGAGATGCTTAGATCTCTTGAGTTCTGGAAAAAATGCCCAAAGTAAAGAATTTAGGCTCAAGCCCTTTTAAGGTTAATGTGGATGCTTTTCATCACAAAACTCAAAATTCTAATTAGTAGAGGAAATCGTACTAGTGGTCTTATGGCAACATTGGTGCAGATAGTAGTATTCTTCTAGCGTAAACTTGGGTTCTCCTCCACATCATGAGGTTGGAGCTTAATACTGAATCATATTTTACTTCATTTTGGATTGTTTTCCATTGCAAGACTCATTAATTTCTCCTTCCTCAGTCCACAAAAATGTATGTGGCCGTGGCAATTTCAAATGAGAGTTTAAGACACGGTGAATTAAAGATCCAAGAGATTACCAACATGTGACAGCTGATTCAAGAGATTACAAATGTATACAGAAAGAAAGCTTGAAGGAAAACTAATTAAAGCAATTGCACTTAACAGAACAACATAGAACAAAAAAACATAACTTGTCTATGTAAACTATATTCACAATTGTAATTCCTTAGAACTAAAGATGGTTTCTTCCCGTGCAAGAACAGACTTCATGCATCTGCAAAATAAGTATGGCACATGCATTAGTATATATTTACAATCATACTACTACTATAGTTGATTTGTTTGAGAGACACACAAACAATAAAATGTTAACAACTGAAATTATCAGTCCATACAACTTAGATAACAGTATACTCACTTTTTTTCACTCTTGAATTTTTTGCTTTACTTTTACTTTTGGGCTTTGCTGGTCTCGTTTGAGTTTGAGTACACATTGTAATCTTTTTTACAGACTTCTTCACCTTTTCTGTTCAGAAAAGAAAAAAAACTATACTTAATATCACTTTATAATGCTTAAACTACCTTTACCCTTAACATAGTTCTATTGATATATAATTGATCAAAATGAAGCTCTCAACTAAAATTAAGAATATAATCAATATTCTAATTTCCTTCTATAGTTTTACCAGAAATAAAGAGGCGTAAAAATGTCGCATTGAATGAATGATTTTCATAGAGTTAGTAATTTTTTCTTTCTATTAATAACATTAGTTAAATTTTTTTTGTTAACATGATACTGAAAGAGGTAAAAGTAAAAAAAGGAAATACTAGTAGTTGTAATATACCATTGTTTCCATCAAATGTATCCGAAAGGCTTGAATTTCCATTATCATGTGCCTGCTGATCTTTTTCTTCTGCACATTCAATCAAATATATACAAGTATGAATAATATTAAGTTATACTAGCAATGAGCTTTAAAACTTATTCTCCTGATTCCCAAACCTGCATTATCATTGTCGCAGTCTTGTCCATTTTGTTCGACAGTACTTGGTACCTGATCAAACCCTTCCCAGTCTATATCCTCCGGAAAGATCTGTTGGCATTCATTACAGTATAAATATAAAAAGGATACTCATCATTTTTAAACTACTCTACTACAAAATCTACTTGATCTTTATTCATTACATAAACTCAGGACTAGCGCCTAACAATAGTAGTTTATCGTCATGAGACGCAAAGGGACTTAAAACTACATTTTACTCCATGGACTGGAATATTCACCAGTCATATTTGTTTGTTGCTGCTTCATTCAATGTAACAAAATATGGAAATACCTTTTTCAGATCAACCCATTTGGAAAACTCTATTGGTGTATTAGCAGCATAGATCACTTTATACATGCCCTGCAATGAAAATTCAGATTTTGACCAAATTTTAAAAACGTCAAAAATGATTTCAATTAAGGGTATCACATAAAAAACACAGTCCATCTAAATAGACACTTAAATTAATGTTGCATATTTGTCAGTCTCTGTAACCATTATAAAACCCCAGAAAAATGATTTTACATGTGAAAATGCTAAACATATCAATCTGATTAAGAATCTTAACAGCTATTAACTACTTGTAGATAAAATTACCTTGACAGGGTCATATTCAGTTATGTCACCATCAATAAAAGGGCCGTCAGCTGACCATTTAGTAGAAACTTTCTTCCCAATCAGTGGATCTAAAGATGCTGCTTTCGCAGGTTCCACAGAAGGATCCTGCACAGATTCCACTGAAGACAAACTGGACAATGGTTGATCCTGAAAGCAAAAAAGCACAAAAATCAAATAATCAGTACATGTTTCTCCTTTGCATTTCTCCAGTCCCGTATAAAGAATTGAATCGTAGTCGTGCTACTATAGACTTTTAGCTTAAGGATTCTAAATCATCTGTTCGCAATTACATACAATTGACGCTACATTCAATTGTAATTCTCTACAATATCAAGAATCGCGATACATTACAACCGCTAATGCAACGCTATCTAAAGCCCTGATCAATTGCTAAGCATTAATGCACGATTACTAGATTGTGTACATGATCATATTCACAAGACAATGTTGATTACCTGTTCGGAAGCTGAAACTGTCGGAAAGGGTGATTTGATGCTCCTTTCAGGTGAAAATTTGTCAAAAGATTTCCACTCCCTGTTACATTTTTCATCAAGTTAACATCATAACACAAATATTGTAAGAACCAAATTAGACCTTTTTCTATTACAACATTTAAAAACTATTACAATATACCTAATGAGATGGATCATTTCATCATCTTTAATCTCAGCAAGAACCTCGTTGTGATCATCGTTTGAAATCTTGAGTTCATTCATGAGACTAATTATCAAATTTTGCTTATCCTGATAAATATCATAATAAACAAAAGTTATTAACACATATGAAAAAGTTATTATATACTATATATACATATACCTGATCGAGATCGTCGGTTTTGTATATGAAAGCACGCAAGACGGTAGCGTATGCCTGCACCTCAGCTCGATGAATGTAATTATCAATCTCATGTACAACATCGGAGTCTGTGATGCGGCTTTCATCGAACTCAGAATCTGAAATCAATATCGATAAAGATGAAGAACATGAGTGAGGAAAGAAAAGATTGAAAGAAAGAAAAGAAAACGTAGTTTCATTGTTGTTTGAAATCAAGAAAGAATGATCGGAAGCACACGCGCCGCCATGCATGAATGATCAGAAGCAGTAACAGAAATGATCGAATTACCGATGTCAGGAGGAAAGTGAAGATCCAAGAGTGAAAACCCACGCGCCGCCATGCCGGAATGATAGGGTCTGAAGTGGTGATTGAGTGTTGCAAAAGAAGAATGAGGAGTGAAGGGTTTTTGATTTTGAAGAGAATGGGTTTTAGGAAGACGCGCGTAACACTTAAATAGTAGTAGTTGTATAATGAACCAACGGTTACCACAATAACTAATTTTTCGCGGTGAAATACACACTTTCTCTTCTTGAGGGAAAAAAAAAGGCGCAAAAATCAATAGAAAAATAATCGCTTACTCCATTTGGCATTGTGGCTAATAAAAAAGGTAATACTTAGGATAATTTAAATAGATTTAAATATTTTTAATAATATAATAATTATAATTAGTTTATCATCATATAAACAATATTTAGATTATGTGAACATAAATTAAATTCATCTATGTTTTTTATAGTTTCGGACAGTCCCAATGGCTAAGCATGGTCCAATCCACTTATGCAGTTAAAACGGTCCAATAGCCTTGCCAAACCTTCATCTGTACCACCAGTATGACATCCGTTTCGCTCCCCTCTCGGGGACAAATGACTTTGCTTGCTGGGTACCTCTACCGGCCAGAAATTCGCTTATACTCGCTGATACCTCTACCGCTCAGAAGTTCGCCTCTGCCCGCCCAACGACTAGTTACGGGCAACCTCATAGGATTCCTAAACATGCTTAAAGAATCTTGGAAGTAACGTGTTTTGGGCCGAGATTCACGATCCAGTCCAAAACATGGACAAATGGCCAAGCGCCGGGGCAATATAAAAACCCTCTGATTTGAGAGGGTCAGGTAACACATTTTCAAACCCTAGAAACATTCAAACGTATATGTGATCTTACTTGGTCGTCAGAGTACCTTGCAGGTACATCCTCTCTTCCTCATCACCTACATTGTGCTCGAAGTTGCTGACCCACCTTCTAGTTCTGATCAACATTGCTCGCGACTCTAAGCACCAGGAGAGTGCGAAGTCCTTGAAATCCGAAGACCCATCGACGTCCCGTCGGGAAGGAGAAAAGAAAAAAGAAGACAAGTCCCACGAATCCTGAGACTACAAGGGGCCAGTTGGTCTTTTTCACGATTACACTCCACCGGTCGCCTCCTGAGAAAATATCCCGTCTGAATGCGCCAACGTAGAGTTCTGGCAAGTTGGGGTTATTTTCCTCGACAAACACCAGCCAAGCCTGACACTGATAAATCCAAATGTTGTCGATTCCACAAGAGCCACACACACACTATAGAGGACTGCATTCATCTCAAAGATGCCATTGAAATCCTGATCAGAGATGGTCATCTCAAGCAATACACTAAGAAGAGGGACGATGCTCGACATGAGGCCCAAGAGACAAAAAACATCGAGGAGAAGCCATCCTCCGAGGATGCCTGCATGCATGTAGCTTTAAGTGTTACGCGACCAGAGGTCTACAACGTTCCATATGAGGCAGCATTCTCCACCTATCTAGTAGCACACAACCCGTGGAAAAACTTCCCCTCCACTATGGTCATATCAGGTGGTGGGGGCAGAAGATGACAGTAGGCTCCGTGAAGAGAAAGTTCGAGAAACTGGTGTTAGCTGGAGATTTCGAATAATGTGTATATTCTTCGAAGATGTAAGTTTCAAAGAAAGAATGGCTTTGAATGGCTATTTTTGAGAATGTTATATATGATGAAGGTTCCTAAATTGAAGCTGAATCGAGATAGGCAGTCTTCGAAGCCTTGAATAGTCTTCGAAATACAAAGGTTGTTGAGACTTAAGGTATTTTAATACATTCTCACGAAAGACACGTTGTCACGAATCGAATAAGGTTCGAGCGGGAAGGTTTGAAATTCGAAAAGTTCCGTTTGAATCAAGGAGGACAGGTGGAGCCCCAGGGATTCGAAGCACATGCATACGAGCAACGAGGCGTTTCGTTAGTGTAGGGCCGTTAGGGTCGAATTAGTATAAATAAGGGTCTTAGTAGTAGGATCCAGGGTATTCATTTTGTACAAATTACTCACAAATCACTAAAGTATCAAGTGTTAGAGAAAGAGTTTTCGCTGAGAAATGTACGTGTAACACCAACACCTTATATATGTTTGTCTTTCTATTATACGATCGAAGTATCTTTAATTTCCTTTACTTTCTCGTAAAGTCTTTTCATATTCGCAGTTTAATTTCCTTTACATTCTTGTCGAGGTTTATTGATGATTATTGTCTAACCAATTTATGTTTCGTCATATTTTTACTTAGTTTCATTTCGTAGTTATTCATAGATTTATACCATCACATTATAAAAGAAACTAAAACCAAGAGAGTATGAACCAAGTCATCATAAAAGACAATTTTTTGACACATGTCCTAGGATCAATCTAGTTGATCCTGCAAGTAACCAAAGTATATTCATAGTTTGGAGGACTAGTGGTTGTTTATTGGAAATCATCGTAAACAACTGGTCACTGCGAACGCCGCCAAAAACTCCACCCTCTGCACTAGTTGCAGCTTTTCGGTGGAAGGACGAGTGCGACCAAGCTCTCCTCCAAGTCAAACAATCACTATTGAAACCACCAGTCTTCTCCCGTTCAAACAACAGGGAGACTCTTTATATCTACCTCGTCGTCGTGTCCGAGACCGTCAGCGCAGCCCTTATACGGGAAACACTTGAAGGGCAGAAGCCCATATACTTCACGAGAAAGGCCCTCCAAGGCCCCAATCTCGGATATATGCCACAATTATATACTGAAAATAACGACATTTTGACACTTATCAATTAGTAGTTTTTTTCGAAGAAATGTTTGAAAGGATTGAGCATAGGTTATGTCTCAAACACTTGTATGCAAATTTTAAGAAATGATTTGGAGGTACCCTTATAAGGGATTTGATGATGGGAGATGCTAAGGCAATTTACTATCAAGGTTGCATCCAAAAGATGAATAAACTAAAGAATATGGATGTTAAGGCTTGGAGTTGGCTAATGGCAATTCCTACCAAATGTTAGGTATAAGCATGCATTTAGTTTTTACCCTAAATGTGATGTTTTAATAAACAATATTGCCTAGCCATTTAATGCCACTATTTTAGTTGTCAGGGATAAGCCTATTTTAACCATGTGTGAGTGGATTAGAAAATATCTTATGACTATTATTCAAGAATGTTGCTGCATTGAGTAATAGAAAACAAAACCCTGGTGATTTTGTTGATGACTCTTATTCAAGACATAAGGGTGCTATATGTTATGGATTTTCTGTGAGACCTATAAATGGGAATGACATGTGGTCAAAAGTTTAAACTAAAGAATTATAACCTCCTGTGTATATAAATATACTAGGAAGACCTAGGAAGGTTAGGATAAGGATACACAATGACAGATGATGTTTATGTCTATATTATGTAACCAATAGTATGTTTAAGATATGTTTAAGCTATGTCTATTTTAAGGAACTTGTTACTGTCTTAAAAGTGGTGCACTTTAAGTGCTATTTTGTAATAAATTTGAAATGTATTTGTAATGACTTATGCACTATATGTGCTCCTTACTATCTATGTGTTATTTTGGTTACACTCTATGTTCCATAAGTATTAGTGAGTTATGCATTTGTTATGTATTAATAAAATTTTAAAACAAAATACACTACCACATCACATTTGTAACCAATACAAACTTTTCCATTAGATAAAATACTATTTGATACACTTATAATTCATACATCAAATTATCATTTGATACACAAAAAGTACATTAACTTACCAACAATGGAGAATAAAATCCAAGACAACATAAGTGAAACCATCAAATAATAACTTTTGTTCTTCTCCATTTCAAGATTTTTCTTGGTCTTTTCATGCTTCTTTGAACTAACTTCTACAACAAACTGCTTGTCGAATTCCTGCCCAAATTCTTGGCCAATGCCCTTCCCAAATTTCCTCAAATAAGCCATTATCATTTCACAATTATTGCAATTTGTGAGAATCTTTTGAGTTCTTCGAACGTGGCCAACTTCATCATCCCAGATGAATAATTTACAGTTTACCACTCTCTGCAATTAGATACAGAACAAAAGTAAAAGTTAATATAAAGAGAAAAATGAAGAAAAACATGAACATAACCTTACCCCTGAATTTCAAAATTTCCCAAATTTTCTATTAGGGTTTTCAATGGTGTTTCATATCCACATCTTCATTGGTTCATTACCAATGGATGAAGTTTTGCTTCCTCCCATGTTTTCAAACCCAAAGAAGATGAATATCGATAAAATTGGGAACAAAATAGATGAAGATCAACGAAATTGTGAACGAAAAAGATGAACAAATAAGAACCTTCGATCAAATATGAGGAAGCTAGGGGTGTTTGAACTCCACCATTAACTACACTTGCTTCCTTTAATTCCTATTTCCATCAATTTTTCAAGAAATCCTAATAAAGGAAAAATAAATATAAAAGGAAATGGGACTTCTTGTTGTTACCTTGAAAGAAAAGAATTTGATGATTCATGCAGGGTAAGGTTTGTTAGAGCAAATGGTGCAAAAATGTAGAAATGGTGATTGATGGGAGATTGTTGGCAAAGGCACGGGGCAACTACAGAAAACATGGGAAGAACTTTTAAAAAATCTCACAAATAACGAAAAGACGGACTTCGCCCAAAAACTCTTTATATACCTTTCAACAATAGTTCAATCCATGATAAGATGCGTTGGAAAGTGTGACCATGTCATCAACGATTGTGATCTCGCATCAAACTCTTTAGAACGCTTAAGTACTATAAGGTTAGAAGGTATCATTACTCTCAGCCCTAGTGCTATGTGTCGCAACCCTCTAGTAAAATGTTGCATGTTACAAGGAAAAAATTCAATGAAGATGTTGTTAATACTACCGACATCAAAGTTATCTCACTCCCTTTCGGCCAGGGGCCGGACTAGAAGCCTACACGATAAAACCCTCGTTTCGGAAAGCAAGAACAAAGACTTGAGGGACAACTGTTCAGGGCCACTCACAACGCCTAAATATCAAGGCTCACTAGTAAGTGTGCAAAGGAAAGCACGAGGAATAGATATGACCTCACTCAAGCTCGAGGCACATAATTTAGACCTCCTGATAACTTCCCACCATCAGATCTAATCGGACAATGATCTGCATGAGACGTCGGATTGAGCGAAAGTAGTTCTAATCACCATCTCTATATAAATTTTTGCACGTGCTGAGATCCATTATTATACTCTTTCACACCTTCAAGCTACTTCTCATTTATTTACTAATTAACTTGAACGTTAGAGTGCTAATCTTGCTGGTTCACCCTGTTCCGCCGTACTACTCTACCGCACTTGAGTCCTATTTCACTCTCTTATCAACTATCTCTAATTTCGGAAATGAATTGGCTACCTTTACAGTTTGGTGCCTTTGGTAACTTTAGGCTATAAATGATATACATAAACTAAAAATATCCTTTTTGGTCCTTTAATTATACTCTCTGATTCATTTTGGTCCCTTAATTTTTTTTCGTGCCATTTTGGTCCTTTAAATTTCAAAAAGTTTCAAAGAGGTCTCTTCCGTCATGTTGTCTCAAACGTCCGTCTATTTTGTCTACTTGGCAGTGAGCTGGCATGGCGTCATCTTCTTCTTCGTTTCTCACATCTTTAGCAGATCCACACCTCATTTAACTTGCAAAAACACTCACAAAAATTCCCCACAAAAATTCTTTCACCAGCAAGAATTCCAACAATCTACCCAAACTCTTCCTTATTTTTCCACTCGTCTTCAAATTTTTTCGTAACTGCTCTTCAATTTGCTGTTATTTTTCTATTCAATTTGATTCTGGTTGGGATTTATGTACCTATTTATTTCTAATTCGGAAATTGTGGTTCTGAATCCAATTAACATTTGAATTAGGTTTTTATTTGTTATCAATGTATGTATTGATTTTTCATTGAGGGTTAGGTTCCTATTTATAAGCCTTTAGAATGAGTTTATGATTTATTAGCATAGTGTGCTTAGCAGCAGAAACACATCTGAGTTAGCACACAAATTTCTTTGAAGGATACTCTAAAGAAATGCCAGTTTAAAAATATGAAAGACATGAATGTGATAACTGGTTCAAAACTCAGAATCCCCCTTCTTTCACATATGTAAAACAACGCCTTCTCTGTTCTTCTTCTTTAATCGTGGACGGTGGCGGAATCGTCTCTTCTGCTCGTATCTCTCAAGCTAAGAACAGTGCTCCCCCGACCTTCTCACACAGACACGATGGCAACCAATTTTTCCTCTTCTTCCGCCGACACAAACTCAGCGGCGACCTCCCTCCACGATTTGTTGTGTTGTGCGTGATTTCGCGATGATGAACATGATTTATTGTTGTTTTGATGATGCTGGATGAACAATATTGTTTGCTGCTGTTGTTTTCTTTTTTTTGCAGGAAATTGAAAAAAAGAATAAGAATAGAGGAAGATGAGATGAGGTGAGGGGAGATTAGCGTTTAAAATTTGGAAATAGTGGAGAGAAGTAAGAATGAAACAGGGAGCGTGAGAGAAAAAAAGGTGAGCCATTGGTGGAAACAGATGAGGGAGATGAGGGAGGAGTGAAAAAACGGCCACGTATGCCCTCACACTGCCATCTGGACTCCACTTACCCATGTCATCATACAAAACTGCTAGTTGGACGTTTTTTTTTAACTTTGACTAACGGTTCGTTAACGGAAGGACAAACGTGGATATGTTGAGAAACTTAAAGGACCAAAATGGCACGAAAATTAATTGAGGGACCAAAGTGAACCAGGGGGTATACTTAAGGGGCCAAAAGGGGTATTTCGCCTATAATTAATTATTGGGGACAACTTCTCTATCCATCACAAAAAGTTAGGTAGTGTACCTTCCACCAATTACATTATAACATTTAATTTTATCCTATTTAATTAATTATTAAATAGTATTTTTTTTGGATAGATAAGAATTCACCTTAATTATTTAGATGAGTGAGAAGAAATTGTTAGAGAGAGAAAGACACAAAGTCACAAAGTGTTTGGTGTCCAAAGGTAGCACATCCCAACCCCTCTGATTGATTTCTGAGTTGAAGAAAAACTATTTTGTTGGATGTTGTAACTTTCTTAGTATGCAAGTTAGAGCCCATGACAATGATATGCTCAACCATGGTACTACTGAATACAGAAGTCAAAATTAACCGCTAAATATTATATTTCCTTACTATATTTATTCTGATCCCCGAGATGGCTTCCAAGTGAAGCTTAGTCATGCCCATGTAAGGTTTACGACAATAAAAATATTCCATTTGTGCTCATTTTCGTGATTTATTACACTCATCCCTATCTTCTAATTAAACAAGAAGAATCTCGAGTACAAAAAAATAACAGACAAAAACAAAACATGCCTGAGTTTAAATCTTCAGGATCCACAGTATATATTCTCAAAACTATATTGTCTGACAAGCCAGGTAAGATGGTTTGAATTTTCTACTAGAGATTTAATCTAACACAAAGTACAAGTTTTCACATGATAACTGAATTAACGTGGAAGCATTAGGCGAATCCGAAGGTGGAAATGCAGTTTTAATTTTTAATAATGGTGAAAGGTGACAAAGTAGAAATGATTAGGCATGTTAAACATTAATAAGTTTCATCTACTAAGGAATATCATCAAGCTAAATAGAACTCTTCCTTCGATAAACATGTCAAATTATGATTTATATTTCATTAATTTAAGAGTTAAAGGTAATTTTGGGTTCTCTTATTAAGGGTGCACAACTCATTGTATGTATGATACTTAATGAATGAAATCAGGAATTTTTTTTTTCTAGAGATGGTTCACAACAAAGATTTAAGTGGCTAAAGGAAGATATATTGAGAGAGTGTTTTTAATTTCGTTGCTATGAAGCATATATATACTCCTTAGATTAAGCATGGTGACTACTTCGACCGAGGTTAAAAGAAAACCGGTTTATTAAAATATTAAGATGGGGATAAAGAAATTCAGTCCTATTTGAGTGATCACGACGAATAGGGAACGCACAATATTAGTGTTTCGTTATCGAACCAAAATGTTCGATGAACGGTAAAATAAGATCTTCGTGCGGCGGAGAATATTTTGGTGCGATGGAGAGGGACTGATCTACAAAATTACTATTTCAACGCTCATGTCAGTGAGAGAATGATAAATAGTGAGAGAGTGAGAATGAATTTGAATAGTTAAAATGACGTGTTTTTTCCTTTATATAGCGAGGGTGGTTAAAACTTTCCACAAGAGTTGAAGCGCACTAAGCGAATAACCGTTGAATCTAATAGACGATGGTAGACGTGTCTGGCGGGAAAAATTGCCCATTCTTGGATGAACGAAGGTTCATCTGCTCTACGCGCTTTACTGTTTAGTGGCGCTCTTGGCTTTTTGCATTAAGTCTTGCAAACGACTCAAAATAGTTGTCCCCAAACCCTTATCCCTACTTTGTAGCATGAAGATTTGTTGTGTACGCTCTAGTTTGACTGCTTGACTGGAGTAGATGAAAAGCCTTCATGGGATGTCACCATCAAGAATATGCCTATTAAATGTCTTGTTTGGAATATGTAATTTTTTTATAGGAGTTTTTTATGCATGGCTCTACGCTAGACAATAATGATGCTTCTTTTACCTCTTGGTTCGTCTTTGATTCTTGTTTGGTGGTGTCTAACACGCAGAGGCGATCAACCCATCTCTTTTGAGGTATAATATATATCTTTCTTCTTGTTTTTGCTTCCTCATCTTTTAGGATTTCTAGATAGTATGTTTTTGATATCTCTAATGTTTGAATTTCTATTATTGGTATGTTTGATCATAGTTCCGTTCTTCATACTTGATTTCTTTAGATGAAAATTTCACCTAAATGCTTCCATTTTTGGTCTCACACAAAAATATTATCACGAGAGCAAATACTCTTTTTATAACTATTTACGGTAGATTTGAAGTCCGCACCATTGTGATTACGAGGTATTGGTTGTTTTGGATATGAAAACACTCACGACTTTGTCCTTTAAAAAAGACGTTTCATTGGATTGAGGTCTATGGGTATTGTATATAAACCATCCGTTGCCTCGTTTCTCAAGCAATGTGGAACTATTTTGATCAGTTCATAAAAGTTGTCCCCCAAATCGAGGATAAGGAGTGCGGTGTGAACTTAGAGTACTTACAATCGACGCACTATTTCGTTGTAGAAAGAGAATGTTTGATGAACGATGAAAGAAGATCTTGGTGTGGCAGAGCAATTTTAGATGTGACAGAGAGAGGACTAATCTGCAAATTTATCACTTCAATGTCCAAGACATTAAAAGAATGAAAATTAATGTGAAAATATTAATGAATTTGAAGACCTTTATATTGCAAGGACGGATAAAACCATCTATTTCAAATGAAACGCGATGTGCATATTGCCCTTAATCACCTTGACAATTAGAAACAATATGTATATTTAGATATTCAACATTTTCGATACTAAGTGTCTCTATATATTCCATATTCCTACGAGAATTTGTATTTCATATGTTTTTAGAAATTCAACAACGTTGAAGATTTATAATTAAATTAAAAATTATTTTTAAATATTTGTTTGAAAACAAACATAACATGTGACTTTATAAATAACAAATCATAATTTTTTATTAATTAAAAAATAAAAATAAAATTTTATCTCTCCTATTTAATCACAACACGTCAATACAATTAGAAAAGAAATTAAATTATAAATAAATTTAATTTTTTTCTTCTCTTTTTATTGATGGTTTATAACACTAAAACATGCAAGTTTTTCTCTTTTTGGATTGATAAAAGGTATATGTGAACAAGGATTTCCAAAAAGAAAAGTTCAGATTCACGTGTCCAATCACATGAACCTCAACAAAATTAGCCTATTGTGTGTCACATGATCAGCATCTTCCTGGTTTCAACCTAGTTAGTAAATTAAACTAGAATGCCAAAAAGTACTATGTATTTTTCTTTCTTTCACATTCTTTGTTAATTGAAAATATATAACATTAGTCATATCATTAACTTTAACACCGATGATTAATTAAGTAGCTACCCTTTCTTCTCTTTTTACAATATTTAATAGCAACACAAGTTATGGTTAACCACGTGCAAAAGGCATGCCCCATCCTTTTTTTTCATTTTTCATATAAATCTCAACCAAGTATCCAAAACTCTTCAAAACCATAACTACTCTTTCTCAATTTACTATGAAGATCACTAGAAGCAGAGTTTTTGCTGTGGTGTTTACTTTGGTTCTGATTCACTTTCTTCTATTCTCTTGTTGTTGTCACCAACATGATCAAAGATTTTCAAGAAAGATAGGTTTGCAAAGGTCAAGGGAGCTTCTATCTTCATCTTTTGCAACAAGTTTTGGTAAAATAAATGGAAGCAAAACACAAAACAGGAAAGTTGTGGAACCAAGCTTGAGGATAGCACCACCAAGCATCCCAAATCCTACTCAAAACAAGTAGAGATCTCAACCAAGAAGAACTCACTCTTTGTGATTTGATCTTGTTGTGTGTTTTCTTAGCCTTTTGCTTATAGAGTATATATACTATCTAGATTTTGATCTCTTCTTTGTTACTATTATCTTTTGTATGTTTCATGGTTTTAATTTGTAGTTGCAATTACAATCGGTCAATTACAATTGTAATTGTGGTTCTGATGCTCTGATGCGGTTGTGGAGGCTAGAGGGGTCAAAATTATGAGTTGTGGTCGCATTTGCGGGGTTGCAATTTAAAACCAATATGTTTGTAATGTTGAAGGATTTAGAGAGATCTTGATGGAAGAAATGTATATAAGAACTAGAATTCTAAATAAAAATAGTGTATTAAAGGTTTTGTCTTTGCAAAAGGCAGAGATTAATTATATTACATAGTTCTTGATGTCAATTTTGCATTAGATATCAAGAAAATGTTTGTAGTTCAATTTTAGCGTTTTTGATGATTGATTGTTGCTTCTTCTTCTTCATTCCATTTCCAAAGTGAATTCAAATTGGGTCTTGGTACTTTTACTCAAGAAAATAAAACAATAAATAAACAATCATTTTTGTCTTTGATATGGTAAGCACTCTCACTATAGACATTGAATTGAATGTATTTAAATTATAAAAACATCATTGAGTGTATCCTTTTTAGTGAGTTTGCTAATCGATTTAGTTTCTTTGATCCTTAAATATTTGTTATGTTAGTCAATTTAGTTCACAAAATCATTAGCAAATGATATACCTACCAGGAATGTTTTTATAATTTCATATGTAGATAATATAGTGATACTTTTTCACTTGATCAACATAAAGAAACTTTCACTTGTTTTTTTATTGGGTGAAAATGTCACAAATGCATGTTATGTGCTCTATAGGAGTTTATCTAAGAGATTAAACACGGTTACATAGAAAATCCGGTCTGGTCGTACTCCGTCCGTTAAACACTTGAGAATCTTTGGCTCTTGACATTCCAATGGAAAGAATGAAGAAGTTTGAAGATAATCCTATCACCCCAAGAATTGTTACAAGCAAAGATGTCACAATTCAGTGAATATGAATTTTGAACTTGACATTTGTACCATATTAAAGTATGACATTTGTATTACATGATCAACAGAGTAAGCGTCATATACATGAAATTGATATTATACAAGTAGAGCGGACATAAGATCTCAAAAGATTAGATTATCAACTAGAAGTCTCCAAAATATAATGTCACTCCAAACTAGATGACCATACCAGAGGGACGCTTCGTGCACATAGTCTTATTTGTTGATGTTATGCCTCTCAACTATGTAGAAAATGTTTAATCCTTTGTGTAGATCACTTCTATGGAGGAAGAAATTAGAGTAATAGAAAAAAAATCAAACATAAAATCTAGTCTCCTTGTCAACATACAAGAAATTTAGTCAAATGGGTCTACAAAGTGAAGCACCTTTTAGATAGTTTCATTGTCAAACATAAGAGACTTCTTATTGCAAAGGAAATCTTGTGAAATTCTAGACTTGACTTCACAATTTTTTAAACTAGTTGCAAGAGTTCAGATAATTAAATTATTGGTAGTTGTGGCTAATTTGTTGTAATAGAATCTAGTTCAGTTATGGATGTCAAGTATGCATTTCTTAATAGTTGTTTTGAGGAGGAAGTTTATGTTGAAAAATCATAGAGATTCATTATGAAATGTGGATAAGATAATGTCTTGAAGTTTAATAAGGCTCTCTATAGATTTAAACAAGCTCCAAGAGTCTAGTTAATAGGATTGACGAGTTCCTAAAGAAGATTGGTTATTTCAAGTGTACAATTGAGAATAAAATATACGTGAAAGAACTGAATCAAAACAATCTCAATATAATATGTCTATATGTGAATGATCTACTCATCACAAAAAGAAAACACAATGAGATTGAGAATATAAAATTCAACATGAGCATTGAATTTGATATGACTAACTTAAGAGGTTTGAGTTACTTTTTTGTTCTTGAATTTGCTGCAAACCAATTCAGGATCATTCATTGAAGAAAAATTTTATAGGGACTAAAAATGCAGGATCGCATATTTATAGGGACTAAAAACGTATTTAACCCCCTAAACTATCACATATGCAAGTAGAGAAAAGAATAATGAAATATAATATAGGTGCATCAGACCAAGTCATGTTGTTTCTAAAACTTGATGGCTAAATGAATAATCTAAGTGATTTTTGTGACTCAGATTCGTATGGAGACAAAGTGGAAAGAAAAGGCACAATGAGACAGGTTTCAAGTTGTTCAATTCTTCAATTTAGTGGTGCTCCAAGAAGAAAACAGAGGTGGTCCCACCTTCTTATGAAATCGAGTATATCTCAACCAACAATGCAACTTATCAAGGAGTGTGGGTGCAATCTCTATTGATTAAGATGAAAATAAGAAAAGAAGAAGTAAAACTAATGGTAGACAACATATCAACAATTAATATTGCAAATTTAGCTCATGAAAGGAGCAATCACATTGAAATTAAGTTTCGCTTTCTTAAAAATCAAGTAGACAAAAGTAAGTTTACTTAACATATTGATGAACGGAGGATCAGGTAGCATATGTTCTAACAAAATCTAAAAATTAAAAAAGTTTCAAGAGAAGAAAAACATGCTCAAAGTAATAAGAGTAGTGTAATTCAAATCAAGAAGCTTTTAATTAAATTACTTGTTACACAAGTAATTAATTAACCAAATTGATTAGGTTGTTTAGTCTTCTTAGTAGTTGTAAGCTCATGTAGTATATTAATAACTATCTTGTGGTCATTATGGAATAATTTGAAGTGCAACACACGCACAAAATTAATTTCACTTCTCTCTTTCTCTTCTATGGGTGTCTTGTTAATAACTTAATATAGTTCTAATAAAAATTTACCATACAAAACTTTTTGTTTGTATTTTCTCTAGTCGCTTGAAACATAGTTATGGGCCTTCACTATCTTCACTCGTGCAACCTAATAGTCACATGAACAAATATCTTTTTAAGAACCTAAATTATTGCAATTCTTGGCTTACATGTTTGGCTAGTCAAGATGCATGGTATTCAATGATGCAATGGTCAAAATGAGTCATAAGAACAGGATGGAAAAGTAAGTAATGCACGTTTGGTTGTTGGATAGTGAGTTGTTTGAAGTTACAACATCAAGCCATATTAGTACAACCCCACGTACACTTTTTAGGTATAAAGTCTTGCCTTTACAGCTAAAAGGATTGGAAACTCTTGGAGATGATGTGAAACATTGCTTGGATACGTAGAAAATGAGGTTGGCCTGGCCCAACAGTAATCAAATGCTAAAAGAAGTGTGTGGATGTATGAGGTAAAGTGCACGTAAGTTTGCTTGATTAGCATTAACAACAATGTTTGCTTATACTTTCTTCGTCCCGTTTTAGTCATTGTTTTAAAGTTGTTTGCTTATAGATTGGAAACAGGCCAAGAAGAAATCTAAGTTTAACCAAATAGAAAAATCCAAGAACAAAGTTTGATTTGTTATTTATTCAGATTTTTTTTTTTTTACAATTTGAGTGAGACATTTTTTAAAGTTTAATATAATTTGTTAATAAATTTAAAGATCAATTTCATAGAAGATATTTAAATGAATGATTTCATATTATCTTTAAATAGATTAACAAGTTTAACGTAAATTAGTTTGTTTGGTAAGCATTACCGTAAAAGCCACATTAATGTAGTCGGTCGTTTCCACGGTGGCGCAACCAAGAGAATGATGTTGTTCATGAGGAAAGACTAACAAAATTGCATCAGGAAGTGGATAAAGATAATGCTAAAATTGTAGCAAAAGAATATGGAGAAATAAATGTAGTTCATGGTGATTGACTGATGATGTAGAGGAAAAAAATGCAACAAAAGAGTCAGTAACGGTCAAGGGAAAGTTCTTTTCAATAATGCGCATAGAGATCCAGGGAGCTCTAAAATACAAGGGATTGATGTTTCCTTATAATGAATAAGCACTGACAACAAAATTATTGGAACCAATCAACTTGATGCAGTTTCCAAGAAACATATTTGATAAGAGTGGACCTATCCTAGATGCGCGTCAGCCAACACACAGAGGGGGTTGACGCACCAAGGCCAAGTCTGCCATTTTAGAACCACATCTTTCTATTAGTGGACCTTTGTGCAAAAATAGGTCAACTTTTAATTTCTGCCCAACACAAAAGAGTGTGCCTAACACTACTAAACACACCTCCATCATTCTCAAAGTAAAATTGGGTTTGGAGACCATCTCACAATACAACATTACACATTTTGAACCGACGAAAACTCAGGCAGGTGGAAATAACCAATGAACTATGGATGAGAGTACTACTCAAGAAGATTAAGTTGTTTATGAAACTCCCATTGAATGTGAGTCGGCTACGTAAATTGTCTCGTGTCTGAGACTTGCTTTGTCACCTCCATCAATTTGACTAGTTAAGTAAGGTTTCAAAGAAGTCATTTTTCTCTTTTGAAATATTTGGAGAGCCTATAATAATAAGGCTAAAAGACACATGATGTATGTGATTATAAAATACTCAATTTTTTAATCGTTATAGAAACACATATTGGTTTTCATGAGACCAAATCCTTTGGGTATAGAGGTGGATATGTGAGTGTTCACTACGTGGATGTGTGTGGTCGATTCGGGGGCATTTGGATGTTAAAGGTGAATGGTGTAATGTTGTAATTGTTGTGCATGATGTCTTTATGGATACAATTACTATCAATCTATCATTGGGAACACCATCTTGGTATGTAACTAGAATTTATGTTAGTCTCGTGTAAACTTATCGCCTTGAGCCCTTGACATGTGGCTCCACCTTATTGAACGAAGGAATAATATTGATGATGTTTGGATGATGATTAGAGACTTTAACAACATCATTCATTCGAGTGAACAAAAAGGAGATAAATTTAATCATTCTAGGGCACCTCCTTTGTTGAATCATTGATAAATATAATTTAGTTGAAGTAGACATGACTGGTGAGAAATTCACTTAGAATAGGCCTTATATTGATAACTGAATAGGTCTTGTACTAGATATGGCCTTGGATTACATTGTTTATCGCATGGCTTTCCCATAGGCACGTGTTGAAATGTTGTGAAAATTTCATTCTGATCACAACCCCATTATCCTTATGGTATTTTAACTTGTCTCTAAAATATGTAGTGAATAGCCCCAGATTGCTTTCAGGATTACCGGTTGACCCAACAAACCGACACAAGTCTTTTCATCATGATTTTTCCTCACTCACACGCTTTATGGAAAACTTCCCAGAAGGTCACCCATCCAAATACTACTCCAAGTCAAACCTCCTTAACTGTGGAATTCTTATGTGTTATGATACCGAAAAGAAGATGCATCTTGTTGGTATAGGTAGTACAAATCAATCCTTATAACATTTTCTTCAACCATGCAGTCCCTTCCTTGGACAACCTCAGGATTCCTCTTATTCAAATATGAATTCAGAGACCACTCCTCGCCCTCTTTGGCCTCAGGTGTTACATGGTCCTCTCCCTCTTTAACCTCTGGTGTAACATTCTCACCGGCTTGGTACGTCCCCTAACCACATTGTACTGGGAGAGTTCTGGCTCTGATACCATTTGTAACGCTCTAGGATACTTTCAAGATTACCTACTGGTCTTACAAACCAACACAGGTCTTTTTAACATGGTTTTTCTTCACTCACACACTTTTCGAGAAACTTCCTAGAAGATCACCCATCTAAATACTATTATAAGTCAAGACTCCTTAATTGTGGATTTCTTATTTGTTAGGCTATTAAAAAGAAGATGTATCTTGTTGGTATAGGTAGTACCGGTCAATCCTTATAAGTCTTCCTTCAACCATGCAATCCCTTCTCTGCACAGTCTCAAAAATCCCTCCCATTATGATGTGAATTCGGCGACCAGTCCTCACCATCTCCGGCCTCGGGTATTACATGCTCCTCGCCATATTCGGCCTCAGGTGTTACATGCAGCAAGGTTTAATCCATTTTAATAAGGAAAATTTTGGAAAATATTAACAAAAAGAAGCACAACATTGAGAAGAGACTCATGGGTATCCAATGCTCTTTGGAGAGAATACATCCAGCAATACTAGTTTATCTCCAACATGAGTTTTAGAGGAGTATGATGAGATCCTTGCACACGAGGAAATTCATTGGTATCAAAAGGCTAAAGATGATTGGATTAAATTAGGAGATTGTAATCATATGAAAGAGAATTACAATCCATGACATTTATCTTCTCAATGGTGTTTGGTGCAATGATGACACTATTCTAAGGAAAAAGCAATAATTTTTTTAAATATCTTTTTTGCCTTACATATCTTATACGCCCCGCTAGTATGGGTGACTCAACTATGAATCTGATGCTTATAGAAGAATCCTAACACCCTTTGGGTCTCAATAAGTGACGAGGGACGAGGTTACTTATGTGTTGAATCAAATGCACCCTTTCAAGGCGCATGGCCAAGATGGATTCCAAGGTATTTTCTTTAAACAGTTTTGGCATATGATTGGAGATGATATTTTCTAACTTATATCAAATGCTTTTGTGATAGGAAGCTTTCACACCTCTCTTTTTTAGACTCTTATCACATTAATTTCTAAGTTAGACTATGCTAAAAAATTTAAGGAATTCAGGCCCATTAGTTTATGCAACACTATTTATAACCTTATTACAAAGATTATGGTTAATAAATTGTATCCTTATATAGAGCAGATAGTAGGACCTTTCCTAAGTAGTGTTTTTCCTGGAAAATGTACAACTAATAATGCAATTATTCTCCAAGAAGCAATTCATTCTATGCGTAAATCTAAAAAGAAAAAACATAACATGGTGTTCAAAATAGATATTTAAAAGGCATGTGATAATTTTATTTGGGATTTCTTGGAATTTTGTTTAAAGAGAAATTGGTTTCCTCCTATTATTAAAAAGTTGATCATGCACTGTGTAACTATATCCTCTATGTCTATTCTTTGGAATGGGAAATGTCTACCAAATTTTGTTTTGACTAGAGGATTACCGTATGTGACTCTCTTTTACTCAATCTCTTCATTACCTGCATGAATTCTTGTCGCAGACAATCATTAGGGCAGTCGATGAATGCCATTCAAAACCAGTCCGGTTATCTCGTAATGGACCATATCTATCACATTTATTTTTTTTGCTAATGATGCTCTTGTTTTTGTGAAGGTTTCTAACTCCCAAGAGGGATCATTTATGATATCTTGAATCGTTTTGTTATGTTTTCTGGTCTTAAGGAGAGTGACGCTAAAACAAAGGTGTTCTTCTCCGCTACCACTAAGAGGAGTAAAATGGATTTAATTGTCTCTAACATAGGAATCAAGAGAACTCTTACTATAGAGAAATACTTGGATTTCCCTATGTTACACAATCGTCTTCTACACTAGGACTTTGAGTTTCAATAGGAGAAAATAAGTCAGAGGTTAGCATTTTGGAAACATAAATTATAAGCTTGTCTTTTGACTCTGGTTAGGTCTGTCCTAAACTCCATCCCAAATTATTATATGATAATGGCTTTGCTAAATCAACTAACTTGTGATTTTATTAGATGCAATTAGAACGTTGAGACAGTTGTACACTACTTGAGAGACTGTGATTTGTTACTTGATTTTGGAAATCTATTGGCTTCTTCGACCCACTATTCATCCAAAGGGATAATTTATATGATTGGATTAGACATGTCATCGATGGAAGCTTCATTTTTTTACTTGCTAGTGGTTGTGGCGCGCTAGGATAAACTATATCTTGTGAATGATGTGGTATCTTCCTATACATTAAAACTCATCATGATGAATTATAATACTAATCTGTTTACTAATTGTTTTCTCAAGTATAAGTTGTCTTATCCAATGAGAATAATCACATGGAATGCACATAAGGGTAGTAATATGATATTGAATGTTGATGGGAGTAGTTTGGTAATCCCGTCATCTCAGACTTTAGTAGTTTGATTCAAAAATGATGATATTGCTTAAGTTCTCGACTTTGAGAGTAATATTGGTTATTTCAACATCCTCCATGCGGAGCTGATGGCACTATATCATAGTTTGCATATGGTATGTGAACTTGACATCAAAGACCTAGTGTGTGTGATTGTGACTTCAACTATGTTATCAAGCTTATCTCAGAGTCTGTAAATGTTTAACATCACTATGTCGCGATTATTCACAATATTAAAGAGCGTCTTTATAGGGAATGACAAAGTCAAATATTTCATACTCTGAGGGAGGAGAAATGCGTGTGTTGACTATCTAGCAAAACATGAGGCTGATAATGATGTGGTGTACCGGTCTTTTGTGTAATTTCCTATAAGAATCATCACTCTCTTGCTAGCTAATACTAGTGAGAATTTATTTTCTAAATATTTTTTCTTTTTTCTTTTTCTTTACCCACTTATAAAAATCGTTAATAGATCAATAAAATTAAGTTATATTCTAAGATATAATACGATCTTTTAGATAATAATATACTATAAGAAAAATTCTAGTTTTGCACAAGCTAATTTCGACCGATAACATTTTAATTTTTGGTGGATAATAATATACTATAGACCTAATTTCGACCGATAACATTTTAATTTTGGGTGGATTCGGCTAGATAAGTTTGGCGAATAAATCAGATGAGTTTGATCGGTTTAATATTTATTGGGATAAATCCATAAAAATGACCATTTCTTATAAAATGTACATATATTTTTAACTTTAAAAAAAAAAACTATCAAAATAAATTTTAGAATAGCTCAAAGAATAACTATTTTTTATTATTGAAAAAAGTTATTATTACATAATAACATTTTTAATATCATTTGACATTAATTAGATTATATCATTTTTAAACCTCAAACTAAATACCACACAAAATTTTATATTGTATTTCTTATTATGAGTATCCAATGTCACCATTAAATTATAAAAATGATAATAACTTAATAATATTATAAACATAATTATAGTCGGCCCTATAATAATACAAATAAATAAAATAAATATTAATTGAATTTGAACTGGTTCGATTTTTTACGGATAAAATAATTATTTGAGTCCGATGGAATTAACTTTAGACTATCCAAATTAAATAATTGAATCAACCCAACACCGGATCTGTAACGACCGTTTTTCTTTAATTATTTATTTATGTGTGTTATGTGAACTAATTGTGAGTTATGTGTTAATTATATGCTTAACTGATTTTATGTTGTTTTATTTGGGAATTATTAATAAATAATATAAGATAGTAAGTGTTGTTGATTATTGGGCCTAAGTCGGTATTAGTGAGTGAGGGGTGTTAGTTAGAGCCCATTAGTAATTTAAGATAGTAAGGGTTTAACTAAAACAAGGGTTTTAGAGGAAATAGAAATTAGAAGCTCATTTGGGAATTTTGGTGAAAGAAGAGAAGAGAGGAGAGAAGAGGAGAATCTCAAGGTTGAAGATAGAGTTGGCTTCAATCCAAAACCTAAGGTAATTGTGGAGTTCTTTCATTCTAAAGGGATGTATGATGATAGTTCATGGTGGGATTTAGGGATTATATGTATTGAATCACTTTCTTGATATATGTTAGATTTTGAGTGAAATCAATTGGGTAATGTTGTATGTATTGACGGAAATGATATGTTATAATGCTTCTTACCATGATTCTATGTGTGGGTTTTGAATTACGACATGCTTGGTGGAAAGAATGTGAAAACCTAACTTTTGAGATTTGGGTGAAATTCATAGGTTTGCATGATTAGTGAAGTTTTGATGAATCTAATGGTACATATGAGTTGTATATATGATATGTATGTGAATTTTGTGTGCAAAATTGAACTGAACTGTGAATTGGGTGATGGAATGAGAAAGGGAACTGTGCTGACTTAGCGCAGAAATTCACTTCTGCTCGGTGTTCGCGATGCGAACAATGGTGGCGGCGCGAACTGAATGGATTTTTGAATGACTTGTTTCTGCCTTGTGCTTCGCGGCGCGACCATTTCTTGGCGGCGCGAACTGTGCCCAGAATTATTTTCTTGTTTGTTTGAGACTTGACTTGCATGCCTATTACTTCTATATGCTCATTATGTGTTATTAATTGATTACCTAACATGTACAATGTATAATGGGATGTGCCTTGTGATGACGATTACATGATAATCTTGATTATGTATGTTGGTGATGGAATGGTGAATTACATGACATGTTCTTGTATTGATTCCTGCTTGTGTATAGTTTGAGATCTTCCCAATGAATATGATTTGAAAACCTTTAGGGACCTTTTTGAAGCTCTCTTTAAATGAATTTGTTTGATGTTTGTGATTGTTGTGGTGAAGTGATGTATTGTTGCATGATGATGCAACATAGCGATGTGATTGTGAAGTGGTGAATTACTATAAAAGTAATGATATTTAGTCGATGTTTGGACGATGTTGTCGTACGTTGTGAATATGTGTTATGTGGATGTGTGTTATTGTGTCGCATCCATTGCATAAGTGTCCCTTAGCCTGAGAATAGAAACGACTATTAGCCTGAAAGATGACAACGACTATTAGCCTAAAATATGGCAACGACTATAGCCCAATGGCAATGATTGAGACGGGAGTTTTACTCCGAATGGTACCACATTCATTTGCATAAGTCGAGTCACATTTGAATTTCATTTGATGTTGTTTTGAATATGTGTTTGATGTGATGTGAATCGAACTCATAATTGTGGATAGAATATGTTGTCGTACTTGTTTATTAACATGGTTACCGTTTTAAAAGATGTTTGAATGATGTATATTGTTGGTAATATGTTATGTGATGAGAAGTGGTGATATATGTAAGATCCTTATTATGCTTTGAATATTATCATACGTTTCTTTATCGTGAATGATATCTCACCCCTTCTGTTTGAATGTTACCCTCCATTGGTAACGTGCAGGTAACGACGTGGAGTAGCCGTTTACCTATTAGCTCGAGTTGGTGTGTCTATGCTCTGATACGTGACACTCGGGGGACGATTAGCTTGTTTTGATTATGTCATGTGTCTTGTTGTTTCGTTACTATATTTGGATATTGTTGTCTCTCAGTGGATTATGTTGTTATGTCCTACAGAGATATTTTGGATGTTTTTGAGTTGCCCATGCGTGGCATGCATGGCTTGATTATTGTTGTTAATATTGTTTCGCTGCGATATTATGCACCATTTGGTTTGAAAGTTTAATGAAATATGATTCCCCATAGTATGTGTTATGTATCTATGATTATGAGCATGATTTGTGATTTGTTAAGTTGTTAATTTGTGACACCTCAAGTATGATGCATGTTTTGAGATTTTTGAACTCTGATTTTCTATGTTAATTGCGGAGTAGATTTGGGGTGTTACAGGATCTGATACAATTTGTTTACACAAAAAGATAATGAATATGTGGATTTCAATTTGTCCACCCCTATTTGAAAGGAGTTAACCATATTAATGTCTTTTCCTAACCGACGCGTTACATGTTATTTGATATAAGGTAAATGCTAACATGTATCTCAAAGTTACAAGTTAATAAACTATTTATAAAAATATTTTTTTGGAATACCTGTAATCAATTTTTTAAAACTTTAAATATAATTTTACTCCATTAATTTTTTTTAATTAAAGTATCTTTAACATGTGTCCTTGGGGCACAAACTTACATGAACTTGATATATTACATATTGTCTTTGTCTTTTGTAATATCTTTTTGAGGAAATATGACTTGTGAAATGTTAAATTGACTTAATAAAGGCTAGTTAACTGAATAAATTCAATTGAAAAGACTAATAAATGCCAATTATTCGGTGTTAAAATTCTTGTGAAACCATTTTTGTAACTTAATTAAAATTACTTGATTTATTGTAATTTTGTTTTAAAATGATTTAAACTAAGGGTTTATTTGGTTCAAACGAGGGAGAGGAGAGGGAAATGATTTTAATGGAGGGAATGAGAGGGGGAAGAGGAGAGATTTTTATCAATTATATATACGTTTGGTTCAAACGAGGGAGGAGATGGAAGATATTTTGGTTAAAAATATGTTTGGTTCACAAGGGGAGTGGAATAGTTTTATTAATAATTTACATTTTTATCCTTAACATTTTATATAACTGATATGATATTCAAAGGTGAAAATTTCATAAATAATATTTGTAATATTGAGTGATTAAAAATTTATAATTTACCACATAACGTTAAAAAAATTATATTATAACTTTCGACACAAAATTATATATCCGTTGATAACAACTTTTGAATACATAAAATAACTTATTGTTAATTATATATATATATATATATATATATATATATATATATATATATATATATATATATATATATATAATAAAAAATGAATGGTTTAAAATTTAATATAAAAAAAATATATATAATAGAATACATAACAAACTTAGAAAAAAATTAATATAAATAAACCTAAAAATAAAAATAAAAAATAAAAAATTGTAGTGATTATAATTTTTATTAAATAAAAATAATAATTTAAAGGTAAAGAATAATTATAATAAATCGATATAAGCAAAATAGGGAAAAATCATTAAAAAAAAAAGAAGCAGACGAAAGAAAATAATAATTTTGAAATAATAAAATAAAATTGAGGGTATTTTAGTAAATATATTAATTTATTAAATATTAACAGTCACATTCCCTCCCTTCCCCTCCGAATCCCCCCGATTTGGGAGACGCAAAAAGTGTGATTTAGAGGGATTTTACTCCCCCCTCCCCTCCTCTCCCCTCCTAAAAATTGAACCAAACACATTTTATTATAATCCTCCCCTCTCCTCCATTTACCTCAAACCAAACACACCCTAAGGCTCTATTTGGTAAGACATATTTTTGAGCTTATAGCTTATAAGTTCATATGATAATTTAGATCTGTTTGGTAACGATCTTTTCTTCACGAGCTTATAGCTTATTTTGCTAGTTTATAACTTATTTTTCATACGCTATTTCAAATAGCCTTTTAGCTTATCAATTTTTCTTCCTTATTTATCCTTATCTATAATATAAGAAAACAAATGTACATGGAAAACTCATTTTTGCCTTTTGTTCTAAATTTGACACCTATTATAATAAGGGTTAAATTGTATCCAAATATTGCTTTTTGCGACTAAATTCTGACATGGTCCAATTTGGAGTACAAATTGTTGCTTAGCTTCCCAAACACACCCACTACTACATTTTTGGCCTACGACCACGCTAAAATTATCCACAGCTCAGAAACTGTGGCCACATATATGATTTGGCCAGGGTTTTCAAAGCGTAGAATTATGTTATAAAATATTGAATCCGGAGTGTGAAACTGTGGCCTTTCCTTCAATTGCCACGGTCAGACAACTGCAGATATTTTTAGCCGCAAAAGGAAAACCGCGGCCTTATAATTTTGACTACAAACTGTGGCCCAAGCCTAAAAAAATTTACCCCGCCAGATTTTCCCTCTTTTCGTTACCCTCAAATTTTTCGTTTCCCTCAAATTTTTCGTTTCCCTCCTTTTATTATTATGATTAATTATTATTATTATATTAAAAATTAAATAAAAATTAATTAATTAAAATGAAAGAAGAGACCCAAGTATTAACTCCAAGCAAAGAAAAGGAAACCAAAATCCAGCGTAAAACCCTAATCTCAATCGTTCAACCTTCAAACAAACCTGGAAACAAAACCCAACATTCTTCAATTCCATTATCGTCTAAACCTAGACTTGTGAGATTTACCTCCTTCTCCTCCAAATCCAATCGTAACCTTAGACCCTCATTCATCAATGGAGGCGAAGAACGAGCAAGTTGCAGAGTTTTGGTGTGCGAAGTCTAGTCGAGGTAGCAATCCAATCGTCGAAGCGCATGGCGGTTTCGGCCAATCCAGTCGTCGAAGAAGAAGAAGAGCACGAAGGTCCCACACATCATCCTATTGCACCGTCACACGAGGTTAGCATCAAAACCTCCGCTTAATTTCAAACTCTAGTTTCGTTTCATTGCGATGAGATGATAGAGATTTGATATGAAGAATGTTTTTCACCGAACTGTTATGGTTCTGATGAGGGAGTACTAAAAAAACCCTAATTTATGTCTTCCTTTATCTCAGTCGCCGTGACGCGAAACGAAGACGCTGAGATCCAAATCCACACTTCACCATGAAGGTTCTTCTCTCAAACCCTAACATTTCCGTCCTATTTTGATTTATTGCTATTTCTACCGAACCATATTCAATTCGTTTTTGCAGTTCAACGTTGCAAATCCCACCAGTGGATTCTAGAAGAAGCTGGAAATATATGATGACATGAAGCTATAATTTCTTCCCCTATTTCACTTTTTATGTTGTTTCTATTCACAAGATTTGTTATTCTGTTAACTAAATTGTGTTGTGAATTTCAGTCCTGCTTTTTGGGACAAGAGGATCTCTCAAGAGGTTAATGGTGATGCTTTGGGAGAGGTATGGTTGAATCCGGAAATCAATTTAGGAACTTTGATGAAATTTGTGTTGATTATTGTTACTAATTATCCTTTGTTTATGATTGTGTTACAAATAGGAATTTAAAGGCTATGTTTTCCAAATTATAATTTCTACTTACTCCATATTTCCCCTCGTAAGTTTTCTCAATTCTCTTTCCATTTCATATTCAGTCACGCGTATATTTCAAATTATAGATTATCAAAATCGATTTTCCAAACGTGATTTCAGTAAAACTTCACTCGTTTAGTACTTTGACTGAAAGTTTATCATTGTCATTTCACCAAACATGTTGTGTGCTAGTTTGTTGATTACTTACAACTGCAATGTTTTCACTTGTTTAGGTTGTAATGATTATAAAGGGATTATTTAGAAGATATAAAAAATGGAACCCTGTTCATCCTACTTATGGAGCCTTTTATGGAATGGGTTTTGGAATAGGTGTTGGTGTTGGATGGGGTCCTGGGTTTGGTCCTGAAGTTGTTGGCTATGTTGGATCTGGTTGTGGCGTTGGATTCAATGTTGGTGTTACTCTTGCTGGCTTTGGAATTGGGCTTCCAGCTAATGTTATCTTTGCCGCTCCATATAATGGTAAACCTCTTTTGTTAGTTGTTATGACAAATTAATTTGCATGCATTTAGGGTTTATTAGGATTGTATGTGTCAAACTCATGGTTATCAAATTGAGATTCATATTGTGAATTCGAAGAACTATTTTCTGAATCATGAATCAGAAGATACTTTACTAATAAAAACATGATATTTTTAAGTAAAGACAAGTGACATAACTTAGTTATAAGCATATATGTCGCATAGATGGTGAAAAAAGGGATGAACTGTTCATTCTTCAGATTTGATTTTGCCGAAAGACTGGTTTGAATTCAGAAAGTTGGATTGCGGGTTTATTGTTGTTCTGTTGTGAGTTTATGGTGTTTGAAACATTGCGTGTGAAATGAATTGCAGTAGAGTTTTGGTTTGAGAGTCTATTTGTCCTGTCTGGTCATGGAGTATTGTCCTGGAGGAGATCTTCATGTTCTACGTCAGAAACAACTTGGTAGATGTTTTTCAGAGCCAGCAGCAAGGTACATAACTAGGACTACTGTTCAGTAAAATGTTGGGATTTTGATTTCCTTTTAGTCTTAAGTTATATCATATGTTTAATTCATTTTGTTGCTGATATATACTTGTGCTCATTCTCATCAATCATAATTTGTCATGTATTTCTGAAAGGTTTAGCCGGTGCACAAGATAAGGTTTTGAATTTTGATATGTTTATAGGTGGAACATGTTGCATTGCTGCACTATATGAAATATGATTCTGAGTCTTAAAATATAGGATATACACGTGTGTGCCTGCTTGTGCATTGTTACAAAATGCAGATTGTCTAGGTTGAAAATCTATTTTCTCCTCCCTCCTCAACCCAAACACACTTTAATTTTGATTATAGGTCTGTTGTGAAGTATTCACTCACTCTTCTGGATAGATATTTCTCTTTCCTATAAATGATGAAATCTTGCCTCTACGGACGAGATACGCTAGACTGAGCTAAATCTTATAATGTCTAAGTTAGGTTTATTTCTCAAACTAAAGGTTTGAACTAACATCTTTCTTGTCAATACAAATTTTATTTTATTAACTATGATGTTAACTATGATGTTAGTCTTGATTAATGTTAGCTTCCTCTATATTTGAATACATCATGCCACCTGCACACTGTTTAGTAGTTATCAAGTTGCAATTAAATGATCTTTTTGATCTGTAATTTTTTTCTGTGTAACCCAATCCTTGTTCACTAGGTGAAAATATATATTGGAACATACATTTTGTATTCACCAGATAAACAATTGAGATTTGTATTAATTGTATCCAAATTTGTACTGAATATAGATATGACTCACATGTTTTGTAAGATACTAATGGCCATGCTCAAATATATGCAAATATTATGTGTGATTAAAATTAAAGATTCTTAGTCCTAAACTCACGCATGTTACTTGTGACTTATTTTAAACCATATTTTTTGGCAACAAAAAGCTCTGCATTGAAGTTAGCACGTTCTGGTACACAAACCGCAGAGGATGTTTGGATTAGAAATTCAAGATGATAACTACTTTCTCCCTTCACGAAAAGTTTTTTTAATCCAACAATGAAATGTTTTAAACTTTTTAATTAATTTTGTAAGTATATAAATTTTCCTGATATTAGTAAAGTGAGTTCCCTTTTGTACATTGATAGAATGGAAAAATGTAGAAAGTTTAGATATGTAACACTAGCAGAATCTTGTTATTTAAATTGGCTGATTATCTTCCCTTTGTTCTAAACTTTGCTATTCACATTCAATGTTAGTCTTTTGTTTATGTTGATGCAGACATTTAAGATAATAAAAGGAATGAGAATGGATCTATACAAATCAAGATACAAAATTCTTCTATTCACATTCAGTATTAATCTCTATTGTTACTATGTTGTTGAAGTTGTTTGTTACTATGTTGTATTTGTTCAATTTTACATTGTACTTCAATGTTGTAAATTTGTAATTTGGATTAAGGTGGTTTGGATTAATAGTGTCATCAATTATTTTTTTTTTATTTTTTAGGGGATTCTGTTAAGTTAACAAGAATATTTATGCCCTTGAATATTCTGTTTCTTGAATATTTTTTTGTAATTAATTAGATTCTAATCATCAACATTATTGTTAATTTTATATTGATCAATATTATTGTTATATATATATATATATATATATATATATATATATATATATATATATATATATATATATATATATATATATAATGACATATTTATGTAATGATACAGAAATAAACCGTGGCAAGATAAATGGTTTAGAATGCATAACATATAACCACAGTTTTAAATTTGTGGTCATAACCAAACCGTGGCTATATCTTGAATCAAAATTGTATGTTAAACGTTAAATTGAAACTGTGGCTTTACCATATAGCCACAGTTTTGCAGTCATGGCAAATACAAACCGCAGCCTTAATCAAGCTACCTAAACCGTGGCCTAAAAAACCCACGGTTGTAAAAAAGGCGTGGTCTATACCAAAAAACTGTGGACTTTACTTTAGGCCACGGCCGCATACTCCACAGTTGGATTTCCGTGGCCAAACCGTGGCCTCAGCGTTACGCCATGGTTATTTTGCATATAGCCTCGGTTTTCTGGGCGTGGCAGGAGACTTTTTTTCTGTAGTGACCCCATTCTTTCCAACACTACATTTTTTATCATTTATTTCTCTTTCCTTCTTTCTTTCTTCTCTTTCATGATATACTTCTCTCATTATCTCTTCCACACACACACTCTTTCAAAAGTCACATGATTCCACCATATTTTTTCTTTTCCTTCTCCTTCTTCTCTTAACGACACTATTATCTTTTTCTCACTCTAATTCTGGTTCAAACAACGACTTCTTTGAACACATATATTTTCATATCTTCTCATTCAACTATAGTCAGATGAAATAAAAAGCAATTTAACTTCTCTCATCTTTTGATCTGCATCATTACTCAACAAAAATCAACAGAGTCGTCCCAAACAATTTGGAGGCCCTGTTCTATTTCAAAATTAGGCCCTTACTAGATAAAAACACAACAAATTAAAAAAAAATTATATTTCATTTAAATTACAAATAAAATTAAATATATAGAGAGAAAATGATATTGAAATATTATGTAGAAATTTGACTTATTGATTTTAGACTTTTGTATTTTTTTTTTTACTCTTACCATCCTCGATTTATAGAAATTTTATATCATTTAATTAAAGGAAATAATTCTATGAAACTCTTAAAATTTTAAGAGATTCTCTATAAATATAGAGTTGATAAAGTAAACTGATATTTTAAATTTGTAAAAAAATATAAAAAAGTCAGTATAAAATAAGTTAATATATTTTAAATCTAATAATTTAATTTATTATCTATATAATAATAATTTAAATATAAATATAATAATAAATTTATTTAATTTTTTAAAATATTATTAAGGAATAAAATTAAACAATGCAAATTTTATTTATTTATATATATATATATATATATATATATATATATATATATATATATATATATATATATATATATATATATATATATAAACAATAGCCACACAAATAATATTATACAATACTTTAGAGTATAAAAAAATTAATCGCAAATGAATTAATCATATAATAAATATTTAATTATTTAATCATAGTTAAAATTTTATTATTTAAAATAAAATTTATAAAAAATTGAAATAGATAAAATTTAAAAGATCTATAATTTGCAAGTTGTAGATAGGATATAAGATAATAATGTCAAAAAGTAAATAAAAGATAAAAAGGATTCCGTATGGTGGTGTTTTTATTAAAGGAAAAAATAATTAAGTTAAGATTTTTTCTTTAGCCACCTTCCTATGGGGGTCACCCCCAGCGAAAAATCAAAACTACCCCTGCTTCGGAAATGAACTTCCGAAGCGCTTTTTTTTTTGAATTTTTTTTGTCTTCGGAAATGAACCTCCGAAAATGTCAAAACCGTTAATATTTTCGGAAGTTCATTTCCGAAAATATTTCTGCATATACAAATTTCCCTCCTTCACTATTTCATCATTTTTCTCCAACACTTTTCCAAACCCTCTCCAAAACCCAATCAATCTCCATCCATTTTTCGTCCTAAAATCAAGTTTCAAACCGTTGATCACGTTAAAGGGAGCATAGAAAGCTACAATTTCAGGTAAACATCACTTATTTCATTCCCTATTTCACTACATTGATTCAACTAAATTCTGCTGAACACTGATATAATTCGGAAGTTCATTTCCGAAATATGTTACCTAACATATTTCGGAAATGAACTTCCGAAAATAGGCCTGGCAGTAAAAAAAAACAGTTTTGGCCAACTTTTGATAATTTATTCATTTGTTAGGTATGGTGCATCCGGACAACATTGTGCAAGATGATGGACTATTAGTTCCAGAAATTGTCAACGATAATAACGATCCGGTTATTGACGTTACTCCTATGATCAATGCGGTCGATGTTCGGCAACATTTTACAATTGATCGGAGCTTCGGCGATCGCGAACAATTGCTTGATTGGGTTCGGAAGGAAGCTAACAAAAATGGATTTGCAATTGTTATTTTAAGGTCGGACAACGGAAATAGTAGGCGGAAAGCTTTCGTTGTTTTGAATTGCGAACGGGGTGGTAGTTATGTACAATCAAACCGGGTGCTAAAACACGAGGACACGGGGTCGAGAAAGTGCGGGTGTCCGTTTAAGTTGCGTGCCACTCAGAGGGTTGATGATTTGTGGCGGTTAACCGTAATTTGTGGAATGCATAATCATGCCTTGGATGTCAAGTTACACGGGCATCCAATGGCGTGTCGTTTGTCCCGCGAAGAGAGGAATGTGATATCGGACCTAACGATAGTCAAAGTGGCGCCTCGCAACATACTTGCCGATTTGAAGCGTAAGAAACCGGATAGCGTTTCAAATATCAAGCAAATTTACAATGAACGGCACAATCTCAAGGTTTTGAATATGGGCCCTCGGTCGGAAATGCAACAACTTTTGAAACTACTAGGCGATAACAATTATGTTTCAAGCTTCCAAACCTCCGAGGACAAAGTTACGGTGCGTGATATTTTTTGGACTCATCCCGAAAGTATCAAATTATTCAACACATTTCCAACCGTTCTTGTGATGGATTCGACGTACAAGACCAACAAGTATAGGCTTCCGCTTCTAGAGATAGTCGGTGTTACCTCGACGGACAAGACTTATTCGGTGGGGTTTGCTTTTTTGGAGTGTGAAAAAGAAGACAACTTTACGTGGGCCTTGGGAATTTGCAAGTCTTTGTTAGTTGATCAAGCGGTTATGCCAAACGTCATTGTCACCGACCGGGACAATGCTTTGATGAATGCGGTTGATACCGTCTTCCCGACATCTACCGCTTTACTTTGCCGGTATCACATAACTTGCAACGTGAGAAGCAAGTTGAAACCCGCGGTTGGGACAAAAGATAGGCCGGATGAAAACGGTAAAGTTGTTAAAGTCGGTGTTGTGGTTGATAGGATAATGGCGGCATGGAGGGAAATTTTGGATGCCTACTCCGAAGATGTGTATACCGAGAAATTGGTACACTTTAGGTCATTGTGTCGTTCCCTTAAGACTTTTTGTCATTATGTCGAATCCACCATTCTTGACAAAGTTAGAGAAAAAGTCGTGTGCGCTTGGACAAATCGAGTTAGACATCTTGGTTGCACCACGACTAACCGAGTTGAATCCGCACATGCGGTCTTCAAGAGGTGGTTGGGTGATAGCAAGGGAGATTTGTGTCGGGGATGGGACACCGTGAACCAAATGCTTGAAAATCAACACAATGAAATTCAAACATCGTTCGGTCGGAGCAAGACGGTTATGGAACACCGGTTTAAAGGGCAAATTCTATTCTCCCAATTGATTTACAACATATCTCGAACGGGTTTGAATTTTTTGTTTCATGAAGCTAAGCGGTCGGAGACGACGGGGCCGGATAGTTCATTATGTGGGTGCACGATTAGAAAGACATACGGCCTACCATGTGCTTGTATACTTGCAAAAAAAAAGAATTTGAATTCACCCATACGCATGGATGAGGTAGCCGACCATTGGAAGAAACTTCGTTTTGATGATTTTGACCCGCCGAAAGAAAATGACTCCAAAATCACCATCTCTGACGAGTTGGAAGTGATAATGGAGAAGTTTGCTAAAGCGGACGACACAACAAAAATGCACATAAAAGAACAATTGCGAAAGATCGCATTTCCGGAGACCACCGATTTGAAACCGCCATCTCAACCGGTTAAGACTAAAGGTGCACCGAAAAAGTCCAAAATTACACAAGATGACACATCAACAAAACGATCTCCTTCCTACTTTGAACATGTTGATGCATCGTTACCGTATTTCGAAGCCACCTCGCACACCGCCGATAAAAAAATCACCCATTGTCTACATTGATGAGATGCCACTTTTTATGCACAAATATATCGATAACATCGTTGATGTTGGAGGAGACGGCAATTGTGGATATCGGGCCGTTGCGGGTTTGCTCGGTAAAGGGGAAAATAATCACACTTTAGTCCGACGGGAACTTCTTGCGGAGTTGACTTCGTATCGGGACATCTACGGCCGACTATATGAAAATCAAGAAAAGTTTGCAAAAATTCATGATTCACTTGTTCCACCACTTACCGGTATCGCTCCGGTCTCGAAGTGGATGTCATTCCCCGATATGGGTCATCTCATAGCAAGTGCATATGATATTGTATGCGTCGATTTGACGAGGTTTGGACTAAGTGAGACTTTCTTTCCACTTCATAGTCGACCGCCATTGGACTCGTCGGGCCGAATCATATGCATCGGGTATCTACGATCGCGGCACTTCGTCCAAGTGTTTTTGAAACCGGGGTGTCCTATACCGGCTGCTTGTTGTCAATGGACCGCACATCGTTCAAATAAGGCGGAGACTTGGCCGGATCCTTTTGTTTCAAGAATGGCGGAGTTTGAAGAAATGATGAGCCAAGAGCGCGAGCAAAATAGAGAGCGGTCGAAGAATGAGCCTATTTTGGACTTAGGATCCACCGATTGGTTCGGTGAATTTTAGTTTGTTCCGGATCGTTTTTTGTATGTATTGTTGTTTATCATGTAAAATCGGACCGATTCAATACATGTATAATATAATTATGTTTTATGACTTGCTTGTCTAATTTATGGTTAATGTCAATTCCATATGTTCAATTTAGACAACACACTAAGCAATCAACAAAATGCAAAATTTATGTCTGTTTCTGCATAATTCGGAAATGAACTTCCGAAATATGCTAGTCTGCCTCCTATTTTCGGAAGTTCATTTCCGAAATGTCCCCTGAGGCAGGATAAGGTTTGTTAGGCCATCAATGCTCCAATAAGTCTATAAATACACACTCTTCTTCATCCTCTCCACACCACAAAACACAAATGACACAAACCTACCCCCACCTAGCATTCGTCTACTTTGAAACCGGCTACCCGATGCCGTTCCAATTTCGCTTCTCGCGCGACACGCCGTTTGCGGAGTTTATACCGTCGCTCAACACGCTTTTGCACTATCCCGAGAATCGAAAGGTTGTCAAGCTCGAGTACCGCTCGCCATCACTTAACGACGAGGGAGGCATTAAGTTCACACCTTTTGAGATCAAGAACGACGAAGATTTGGCGGTTATGTGGACAACGTTCGACCGATTTTCTTCGAAAGGCCCGATCGAGTTGGACGCGAAACTTCAAAGATCGGCGGACGATGTTATCCAAATGTTGACTCATCCCCACCTACCTGTGATCAACAATATGTAACTTTAATTATATGTAATATTATCGTTGTAATCTTCACCCGATTAAATAAAGCGAATTGTTGTTGTTTTTCATTTTCTTCTGTCCAGACATATTTTCGGAAGTTCATTTCCGAATTCCCCAAGGGGGGTGCGTTCGGAGATGAACTTCCGAAACACCACATTTTCTGAAAAAGTAACTTTATTTCGGAGATGCATTTCCGAAATCAATATTTTATATTAAAAAAAACACGTTTTCGGAGATGCATTTCCGAAAACACCTTTTTTTACAAAAAAAATACCTTTTCGAAAATGAACTTCCGAAACAAGGGGTAGTGTGGTAAATTCACCAGGGGTGGGCAAGAAGGTTGGGAGGTGGGTGAAGAAATTTTCTTAAGTTAATTGCAAAAATAAATTTCAAAAAGGATTCTGTGTGGTGGTGTTTTTATTAAAATAAGAAATATACATAAAATGTAATAAAGAGCGTTTCACCATGTATGTGGTACTTTTTTTTATTAAAATAGAAAATATAATAAATATAGGACAACTAAAATCGAACCCACCTACGCCAAGTTATAAAAGGAGGTCTTAACCACTCGGCTATCTTTCATCAAAAGATTAATTTTGGAACCAGTCTTATATATAAGTTAATGTCATATATTAAGTTCAATTACAAAATTTGAGGCCCTGTGCGGTGGCACTCCTTGCACACCCACAGGACCGGCCCTGAAAATCAACATGCTTTAATGAGTTTGATTTCTAATTATTATGTATTTTTTTCACAGGTTAAAAGTATTTGATAGCATTGAACAACCTGTCAAAGGTATATTGATATGTTGATTTACCTTATGTTATTTTATTTTTATTTAGATCTATAATATTTTTTAACTTTTTCTCTTCAACTAAAATCTACAAGATTAAGGAGCTATGATAGATGTGTTTAGAATCGTTGAAAGAAGAAAAACCAAATTATCCAAGTGTAATAACTTGATATCTCTTATCTATCTACTTCATAATCTCTTAAATTTTTAGAATTTTTCTCACCATCTCTTTTTATAAATTTGCACATGTTCTCAACATTTCTTGCATTTTTTTTGTTGCTATTTTTTCGGTATTTTGTGTAAAGAAGATTGTGATTTGGTAAGAAGTTTAATTTAAAAGAAAAATGAAAACATAGTATTTGATGGAGATGGTATGAGAGGTGAGAGAAAACATAGTATTTAATTGGTGAAGAACGAGAAATAAAAAAGAAAAATGAGAACATGATTTTAGATGAGATTCAAATAAGATTAAAGACATAAGAGAGCCACTAAGAAGATGATACATAAAAATTATGTGGTAGCTGGTGAAGTAATCTCATCTTGAAAAAAGATAGCATTCTGACAAAAATTTGGATAAAAAATACTACATCGTTCCTATATATAATAAGAGACAATTCACTTTTCTAAATTAATTGAATAATTAATGTATCTAATCAATATATATATATATACACCAGATACATTGATTATTCAATAAATCTAAAAAACTTTATTAAAATAACCAGAGGTAGTATAAAACTTGCACTTGTAGTAGCAATTTGTACTGAATAAAGACATAAAAATTGAATTGTGTTATTAAAGCTGCACATTAAGTAATTTACACAGAAAAAACATAATCAAATTATGTTGATATTTAAATGTGAACGAAATCAGAATAATTCATGAATATTAAAGATGAAGATGAAATTAATCATCCCAAATCAGGATAACATTTCTCAATATATTTAATGTTTAATTTAAAATCATTTTACTATTAATTTATATATATTTGATATCATTATCTAATTATGTAAATGAAAATGATGGTAATATGAAAAAAAAAGTTATATGAAAATTTTTTATATCTAAATTTATGATAATATGATAATATTTGATATCGTGAAAATATTTGATAATATGATAAACATTTTAATAAATATTGGATACTTGAAGAAAATAGTCATTACATTATTTGTGCAATTCAAGAAAATATTGCAATAATCATTACATTATTTATGTAATTAAAGAAAATAAAAGTAAAACCATATTTAAAATAATGTATGAATTCAAACATAGAAAAATGTGATTTTTTTTGTAATTATTTAGAGAGATTATATATATATATATATATATATATATATATATATATATATATATATATATATATATATATATATATATATATATATATATATATATATATATATATATATATATATATATATATATATATATATATATATATATATATATATATATATATATGGAAAAAAATAAATTGCTTATCTAAATACGACAAAATATATGTTTTTTTAAAATTAATTTAAATATTTAAATACGAGAAAAATATATGTTACTTATAGATTAATTTAAAATATATTTAAGTAAATTAGTGAGTCATAATTTTTTTTTATTTTGTAAACAGGAACAAGTTTTCTATTCATCCAAATATTTTTATAAATATAATTTCAAAACAAAATTATATATACTCAAAAAAATAAACTTTTGATTCAAATATTTTTATTTATGAAAAATTTATATTCAAAATCCTAATATAAATATTAATGTGTTTTTTTTAATTTATTAAACTCTTTTGGTTAAGTCATTTTGTCTTTTTTTTTTCATTTTTTTTAATTATATTTTGAAAACAAATGCGTGTATTATACCAGTACTCGTGCATAAGCATGGGTATTTTACTAGTTATTTTAATAAAAATTTACTTTTATCTTTTATAATTTATTTTAATTTTAAATAAAATATTAAATATATTTTATATCATTTTACATTTATAAGTTAGTTGAACCGCTAATTTTCCCAACTAATTCAATTAGCTTATCGGCTATTCAGCCTCAACTATCAGTTATAAGATATAAGCTAGCAACCATCAACCATCAGTCATAAGCTATAAACATCTACTAATTTATCAATCAACCATTATTTTTACTAAACATACTCAAGATATTTAAAATTTTATAGTAATATAATTAGCAAATAAAATTTAAAAAGTATCCGCAAGATCAACTAAGTAATATGATTCAAATCCAATATAAAAGAATATTCAAATATTATTACAGATAATTAAAATAAAAACACATAACCAATTATATTATCACTAAAGTTTGTAGTCAACTTTTCCTCTTCTTCTTCTTCACAAACCAAAATAAACATACGACGAGCTATCATTCTAAAAACAGACTCCAAAATATGTGTATGTCAACTATGTTTTTATTTTCCAACTAGTCAGAGACCCGTGCTGTCGCACAGGTGCATTATTTGTTATGTAGTATTTTTGAACGATACGAAAAATATGAAGTAAAGAAGTTTGACCAAATTACATATATAAAATGGAAATCGACGATCTAATTTTTTTTACTAATAAGATATTAGTAGTATGAAAATTAAGTTTTAAATTAAAATAATGATCCACAAAACAATAGAAAAATATGGCCAAATATTGAATTAAATAATTGACGGCCCAACAACAATTAAAAGAAAGTGATATGTGTCACTATAGGTTAAAGAATAAATAAAATTGAGAAAAATCATTAAAGATATAATCACATGTGAACATTTCAGACAGACATGAGATAATGGTTAATTAAAATAATTTTTAAAAATAAAAATTGTCTCTTAAATTAAAATAATAATTAATTAAATTAAAATAAATAATGGATAGATAGTGACCCGTGAGATAAATAAATTATTAATTTTATTAAAATTTATTTTGACAAACATATGAAAAACGTATGTACAGTAATGTATGCGTATTCTTACGGTGTTGGTGTTGTGTCAACTTATTATTTTTTATTTTAAATATAAATACACAATTTGAAATGATTTAATTAATTCTAAAATTAGCAATACTCATATAAATTTAATTTTATTAAATAATCATACAAAAAAACATTTGGATGGAGATAAAAATAATATTTAAAATTAAGGATTTTATATTTTAAATTAAGATAATAATTAATTAAATTAAAATAAATATTGTGTTGATAGTAACCCGTGAAATAAATAAAATTAAAGATATGAACAATTGTTTCTTCAAAGTAGTTCAACTTAGTTCAAAATTTAAATATATGAACAATTTGCTAGTACCATTTATAGGAATTTTTCCCTGATAAACATGAATTGACATAGCCATGTTACTTTGGCATAGACATCTACAATCAATATATTTATAAAATTTTATTAAATTAAAAAAAAATTAAATGAAACAAAAAAGTTTATACGTTTACTTCATATAAGTTTCTTAATAATAAGCTAATAATATGATCAATCAATTATGGTCAATAATTGATGAAACAAAAATATCAAATTGATGTACAAATTTTTGTAACCAAAAACCTGTGTACTATAGTATATATCACCTTTGGAGAACCTGACAGTTAATCTATTTCAGGATTAACTTCTAACTCAAAATTCAGATATCGGGTCGGAATAGCAACGTTTGTTCTATCCAAACTGATTCAATTTTTAAAACATTGTTTGAAATACAAAAACAAAAGAAAATGCATTTGAAACATCTCATGAATAAGAAAGCAAAGGTACCTAATTTACACATGCATAAAATGGTATAGTTCATAACTAAATGTAAATACCACTGTTAATGGTCTAATTCAGTTTCAGCTATATTGGTTAGGTTTCATCCATATTATGTACCACTATTAATGGTGCATTTAAATTCACATATTATGTAGTTAAAACAATTAATAATAAAAACTAATAATTTACAGCTTCTGCAAAAACAAAAGCACGTTTTTCTTAAAAAATAATGAAAAACAAACATCCAGCTAATCATCGCTACATTAATATCATTGGTGGTTCTCACCACAAACATAACGTGTTCGTGTATAAAGAATAAAATGTTTAAATCATACTTGGATTGGATTCAAGAATTCATCTGGTATTTCTCCAAGAGTAGCTTCGACATCCGTGGACTCTGAAGCATCAATTTAGGCTTTTGCACCAAGATGAATAAATTCCTGTATAATTCTTCTATCCTCGCCAATTCTACAAAGGATGTCTGCAGCAGAGTTGAACAACTGCAGAAAATTCTCAGTCAGATTGCCTTCGCTTATTGGCTTATGGTAAGTACAAATCAGAAACTACTTGAGAGTACAATTGCAGTATGTTAAAAGTCTAACAAAACTAACCTGATCATTGTATGATCGACCATCCATTGAGATAGCAGATGGGAAGATGGAATTTGTGTCACCTCTAGCCAGATGAACATACACATGCACAATCTTCAAATGAATAAATTGAAGTTTAGTTAGTTCTCGGGAAAATAAAATCAGTGTCATGTACTTGCAACATTACAAAAATAAAATTTATTTATTAATCTATGTTCGTACTTGCAACATTACAAAACCATAAGTTAAAGCATGACATATGGAAAAGTCATAATGAAATACATCTAGGCAAAAGACAACCCGGCATTTTAAAATTTAAAAAGTATCCGCAAGATCAACTAAGTAATATGATTCAAATCCAATATAAAAGAATATTCAAATATTATTATAGATAATTAAAATAAAAACATATAACCAATTATATTATCACTAAAGTTTGTAGTCCACTTTTCCTCTTCTTCTTCTCCACAAACCAAAATAAACATACGACGAGCTATCATTCTAAAAACAGACTCCAAAATATGTGTATGTCAACTATGTTTTTATTTTCCAATACCATCTTATATAAATTTTTTGAACATCTCCTTCATATTCCAATTAAATTTATTTTTAAGGGCATGCAAAGTGAGCTATAACACATGACTCAAAATTGATCACATTTAAAATCTCATTTGTTTTGCCACAAATAAAAAGTAGATAAATAGAGGTCTATTTATTTTGGAAAATTCTTAGGTAGACTATAACATAAGAAATTCTTTTACACAACTCATCACAAAATTTTAATTAATTAAAAACCAAATACATAATTTTTTTCTCTACTTCATAATCTCAACCACATCATAAATTCAATTAAAAAAATTATAAAAAAAATTCTTCTAATTGGTTGTTCCTAAGAATATTGATTAAGGGTCGTTTCCATGCAAGAATTTCTCATTTATTTTCTCATAGTTAAACTATAATTAATTTACACATAACCTCCTAAAATTTGAAAAGATTTTGACTGCAATTGTTCATCAATTTCTATTTGTCTTATCTCTATATTAATTTGAACCTGCAAATACATTTGCACGAGAATGCCCATTGATCCCTCTTTCTTCTTGAGTCTTTACAAACATTTCAAGCGACATATGTGACATTCGTAGGGGTGAGATTGGTTCCTCCACTGACAAGACAGCCACAACATCCACAATTTGATCTATTACGAACACAAGAGACGAAGCTTCTCTAGACAAGGTAGAAGAAGGTGTCGGAGTCAGGTAGTAGACATCAAATGAGAGGGGGTAGATTCTGAAGTACTAGTATTCACCACAACCCATATACATTGTGCACCAACAAGGATGTAGAACATATTCATCTTGCTTACTTTTTCATGGTATCTCCAAAATACAATCACGCATGTAAAAAAAAGCATGAAGACTATGTTCTCACCGAAAATCTTCATTCTCTCCTCAAGATTTACTAAAATCAAAATATTATGAGTGTTAATTCACCTTTCCCTCACGTAAGTAGAAGGAACCCCACCTAGTTCGAATCCATCCTCATATCCAAGTCCTTGAAACTAAGGTTGCATTTTCTCCTTCATTGTCACCTCGTCTAGAGAAAGAGAATCCGACTTGGTGCATTAAAAGAAATCAGACCGGTTAAAATGAAGTCTGGACCAATATATTAGTTATAGAGCTCAACAAGGGAGAGGAGGATCAGTAGGAAGGTAACGTAAAACAGAGTGAGCCGCAAAAGTAAGAGGCTTCACGAATAAAAAAGCGTCCTAGAAAATTGCCTCAATCTAGAGTAAATAGGTCGAACCACTAATGAACCAAATGAGAGTAAATGTGCCCTGATTGCGAAAATAAAATTAAGCCGAAGCATTGGAAGCCAAGGCACCGAGATTACCTCCCTGATTCACTCTAGAAATAGACTTAAATGAGTCAAGCGCTTTAGTAGAAATAACTTTGTTGGGGAAAAACTTCCTTATTTGCTCCACAATTTATTCGTTGACTTTGAGCATATCCTGCATTGTCTGCTAAAGAGAGTCATTGAGAGCCCACCTCAAACCTCCCATTTCATCTTGGAGGGGTTTCAAGGCCTCCGGTGATCCGTCACCTGACAAGCCTTCTCCTTAAAATAATTATAAGCAATCTTATATCGCTCCTCTGCATCTTTAAAGGTTCCCTCAAACTGAGTTACTCGAGCCGCCAGAATAGAAGGAGAGTCATGCACTTTCACCTCCTCTTGCAAAGAGTTTACAGTTTTAACCTACTCATGTAGAGTAATAAATTCTTTCCGAGGATGATGCATTTCAACTCCATAGCTTCAACCTTCTCTTTCCAAGTATCCCTCTCCTTGAAGGGACTACCCGAGACCAAGATAACACCTCGTCCAGTAGAGACAAAAGAAAAAAATAGAATCATCTTTTAAAATGTTATGAGCAAGCTCAGAAGCCATTTCTATCTTATCCATCTTAGAAAGATTTTGGATGAAGGATAAATTTGACACCGAGACAATAGCAACACGAAGTTCAGCTCCAAGGCCTTGTAGAATCTTCATATTGAATATGGTTGACCTTCTAAAGAACACATGAGATCAATCTTCAATAATGATGATTTCCAATTTATCACCTTGAACAATCTCTTGATTATCCTTGTTGTATTTGATTTTAATCACATCCTCCAACAACTCACATAATTAATCAAATCTTTATTAGAAAGATTGAGATCTTTGATTGATTTAAATTAAGCGTTCCACATGCAAGTTTGTTAGAATAAGATCTTTTCCAAATTCAAACTCAAGCTAGCACACTTATATATCTGTTATAACAGAAAAGGAAACAAATCTTAAATGGACAAGATATACTTCAATTTATTTGGCATGACGGTTAACCAAAATTCTGTGATTTTATAAAATATTTTTCCAAACTTATTTGGATTGGCAAATTTTTTCCAAAAGCAATCTTCTTAATCACACTCAGATTTATTCACGAAATCTTGCTAATAGACTGAGGCTAGATGTTGCACCTCATTCTAGAACGTTTTGTCCCACATGATGTCTCTTCACAATTTACATCATGTATTGCGCACATGTTTTACCTAATACAAACAATCAAACGGAATAACAGATCTTATAAAAGTCTCAACTGATATACATGGACGGTCTCACCTGATACTACACGAATGATGCTGAATTTCATAGAGATGATGACTGGCGGGACTTTAGTATAAGGGTATATTACAATTTTGAATCAACTGTATGATTATCATTCCAACCTGAAACTTTTGGGTGTTTATAGATTATGGTATTTCCTTCTTTCTAACATATTCTTTTGGTTGTGTTTTTGTATCCTTCCTTCATAGATTTATGCTGGTTGTGATAATGCATATAGATTAAACCCACATGGGAATATTAAGGTATCATTAGAGGCTACTGGACTATGTCTCGCAGAAGCACATATAAGGCTTAATTGTACTGACAACATGCTCTCCAATTTCATATTCAACAACAAAAGCAACATTCTGTGTGTAGGCCTGGAAAAGCCATTTCATTAATTTTGTCATAACATGTTACTCGGGCTTGCCATTTTATTATTTATTTTCTATTGTTAAGCTTGGTTAATTTTTTCTAAGTAGATAATAGTATATAATGTTACTAATTTGTGTTTTAGTGGTGGGAGAAACTTGGTGTAAAAAACCTGACGTGTTTTGCAAGAATTAGGTTGGTTGAAAGTTTTATGTGTGCATCAGGGGTTGGTTCAGAAGCCAAGCATAGATCTTTAAGAAAATGGCTCACTAAAGTGATTATTTTCCTAGGGATGATCATCATGATATCCATGCCTCTTTTGAAGAACTTATGTCTTTTTATCTATAATATAAGAAAATTAATGGTTGTGGAAAAGTCTAAAATACTCTTATTTAATTTTTTGTCACCACATTTATAAATTGTCTATATTTGGTCTTTGCACAATAAAGTCCTTAATTTTATTATTAAAATAATACAATCCTCATATTTTATCAAACTTACCAAATCTCTCTCCATTCTCTATTTTTTTCTCTTTCATTAGTTTCTCACTTCTTTCTTCCACAAAAAAAAACTATTATTGATCTATATATTTTTATATACGAAAAATGTTATTTATGATCCGGATATTTTTTATTCAAAAATGGTATGTGGGAAACATTTATTAAAAAAATCTATTATTGATCTAAATATTTTTATATATGAAAATTTAATATTGATTCAAATCTTTTTGTAAATGATACCTAAAGAAAAATAATATTTGTATATGGAAAAAAATTATTATTTACGAAAAATGGTATTTATGATCCAAATATTTTTTTATTCAAATATGGTATACAGGTAAAAATATACTATTGATCTAAACATTTTTATATACGAAATTTACTATTGATCCAAATATTTTTTTAAATGATACCTAAGCAAAAATGAAGTCTGTATATGGAAAAAAATCTATTATTGATCTAAATAATTTTACATACGAGAAATAGTATTTAGGAAAAAATATTTTTGATCCAAAAATGGTATACGAGAAAATAATCTATTATCAATCTAAATATTTTTATATACGAAAATTTAATATTGATCCAAATATTTTTTATTCAAAAATGGTATTTTGCACAAGTTGATCTCGAACTGAAAAATATTTTATATTAGGATGAGATCAAGAAACTTTTATGGATTTTCCGTAAAAGTATAAGTCTATAAGCGCGCACACACACACACACAACACACACACACACACTAAAACCTTTTTCAAAATACTCTACCAAAAGAAAACACTTTGAAAAAACATATGGAAGTTGTATCAAATGAATCAGGAGCACTCAAAATAGCAATGGGAGAAATTTTAACTTTTTTAATCGATTAGAAGAAATAGCCAATTGATTAAAATGCACAAACTTGAGGCCCTATCTAGTTTGAACGCACCTTAATTCTATACAATGACTATATATCTTAAACTTTCATTATGATAACTTATAATCGATTGTTTTTTAACATCTAATCAATTAGGAATTTGCTCTAATCGATTTGCTAACAAAAAAAATGCATTGATTGCAAATTCCTTTTTTGGAAAACCTCAAGCCTATAAATGGAGGCTCCTTTTCTCATTTCAAACCATCCAGAATAATGTTTTGACACTTCCATCTCTCTCACTCTCTCTCTCTCTAAAGTTTTATTTTACTCTCGTTCACTAGATGTTATAGCCAAACGCTTTTGTGAAAAGTTCATTTATGAGTGAGGATACTTTTGTAATTCTATAAAGGGTAGAATTGTAAAAATTCATCAAGGAAATCTTTTGTATACACCTTGGTTTAATACTATGCAATTAGGATTATTTATGGTTTGACGCTAAACACAATGAAAGCTTAGGTTTGGGGGGGTGTGTGATTGGTCCTAGGTTTGTGTTGAAGACTAACCATTGTTAAAATCTTCATTGGTTCTTATTTAGTCTGGTTAAAACCAAGATAGGCTGAAGATTAGCCTGAAATTAAAATCTTCATAGGTTAGAGATTAGCCCGGTCAAAATCTCGTAGTGTGTTTGGTTTGTCCTGGTAAAACCAAAGGTATTGAGCTTAGATATTTTGGAACTTGAAGACTAACTGCTCCAAGGTCCATGTTTGTGGAAATGAGACTATCCGCTTTAACCCACCAATGGGAAGGAAGATTGGCCACTTCGCTCCTAGCAATATATTGAGGAAAAGGCGCACACGACCATATATATCGTATTGTAATATTTGGGTGAAGGCCAACCATCATTTCCTTGTATATGGGGATTCGTGAGTCTTTCCTACTAAAATCTCTCAACAATTATTATAAACTTAAGAATAATTCTTGGGGAAATGACTAAGTCATTTTTTACTAAACCTGTATAATTCTTGGCATTCGTCTTATTTCCTTAACTGTTTAATTTCTATAATCTAATTTATGCTGCTTAGTTTTTGAAAATATTTTTAAATTTATGATTTAATTTGCAAAAAAAATTTCAAAACCATGTTTTTTCAAACCATACAATTCACCCCCTCCCCCTTCTTATGTGTGAAGTTTCAATTCCAACAAGTGGTATGAGAGCCTAACTCTTGTTTAAGGACTAATTGTCTCAGGAGGAAGATGAATTCCGACACAAGATGTTTTTTAAATGCTCCTCCAATTTTTGGAAATAGAAACTTTTATATTTGGCAAGCTAGGTTTAATTTTTTTCTTGAAAGCTTATATCGTAAAGTATGAGAAACAATTGTAAAAGGTCCGGTTTACCCCTATCATCAAATAAATGATGAAATACTGGATGAACTCTATTCTCTTTGGACCGAAGAAGAAAAGAGAAAAATAGATATAGATCTCAAAACCAAGAATTTTACAATAATGTCTTTAGATGATTATAAATAATTTACTGTTCCCCATACTTCAAAGCAAGGATGTGTGTTCTGAATTATTCGACTTGAAGAGAGTAATCTTGGAGGAACTCATAAAAGCGATTTCATAATTCATCCCGGTTGGACGAAGATGTATCATGATCTAAAAATAGATTTTTGGTGGCCCAGAATAAAACAAGAGTTAGTAGAATTTGTGGTTATATGTGTGTATGTCACTAGTGAAAATTGAACATCAAATGTGTGGTGGTATGTTGCAACCACTAGATATACCAGAGTGGAAGTGGAAAACTATTTCCATAGATATTGTAGGGGGAGTTCCTCATACACCTAGCAGTTATGACTTAATCTAGGAGATAATTGATCAGTTAACCAAGTTAACTCATTTGTTATCGGTTAAGACTACTTACAAAGTCCTCATGTTATCCCGACTATTTACTCTAGAGATAGTGAGACTATATGGTATACCAATGAGCATTGTGTCTGATCGTGACCCAAAGTTCACTTCTGGTTTTTGAAAGGTTTTTCACCATGCAATATGGATAAGGTTGAACATTATCAAGGCAAACTATCGGCAGATAGATGACCAAACAGAAAGGACGATTAATACATTGACAGATATGTTGCGAGCTTATATCTTAGAAGATGTAATAAAATGGAACCAACACTTACCATTGATAGAATTTGTGTGTAACAATAGTTTCCATGCTAGTATGGAGATGACATTGTATGAAGTCTTATATGGGGGAAAGTGGTGTATGCCTTTGTTCTAGGGAAAAATGGGGTACAAAGGGGTTTTAGAACATTGGATAATCCAAGAGACCACAAAGAAGATAAGGATGATTCAAGAGAAAATGAATAAGGCTCATGATTGCCAAAATGAAGAGTTTCTTCTCATTCCTTCTTGCATATCTAGAATTCTAGAGAAAAGTTGGAGCTCTTAACTTACATAAAGGGGAAAGCTCACGAGAGAGAGAGAGAGAGAGAGAGAGAGAGAGAGAGAGAGTGTGTGTGTGTGTGTGTGTGTGTGTGTGTGTGTGTGTGTGTGTGAGATAGAGAGTGGGGGTTGGACAAGAATATGGATATGAGAAGGTTTAGAAGGTGGTTGAATAGATTGTTTCTCTAAAAAACCCAAATTCAAAAATAATTACTTTCTATTAAAATCAGAGTTAAAGTGCGGGAGAAAAATGTAATGAGTGGAAGAAAAACATGATGAATGGGTTCAATATCATATATTTCCTTATTACCATAGAAGCAATAATTCAAACAATATCATTAACTCAAGTAAACTTGAAATTGCTTTAACAAGCAATTTAAACCAATTGACTTAGAGTAAATACAAACTTAATTCAAAAGATGAATATTCATCAAATTTAATGCATCACAGACCTACACTTATATGATGAAACACTATAAACAAGACCTAATTCTTGATGATGACATTTTAATGATGAATTATTCCTAACATGCATGTTACAATGCATAAAATTAAAGAGACAATGAGGGAAAAATGTACACTGAATATATAGAATATATAGTGGTTCGACAGTTTGTCCTCATTATGCTTATTTCACTCTTCGATGATTTTCACCATCGAAAATGGTAACATCTTCCACTAATAGCCCAATGCTTTAGCAAATGCGGATCTAACATTATTTATCCTCGTGTTGATGTAGATTACTCAACTGCTAACATTCAAGATCTTCAATGATCTTGATCCACCAAACTTGATATGCCTAATTACCTGCTTCAAACTTCAATTCTGCAGTCTCCTTTACTTCGGATCTGACAAATACTTGTATGAGAAATGTTGTATCATCGAATGAGGATAACTCCCAAATTTATTCTGCGACAACCTTTACTCGAATCCACCAAAGTCTTCCTTAGAGTATGAAGAGCACTATTTTCTTGCTTGATAAACACCAACAAACAATGTAAACAAGAAACAATCCTTTATCCTGATACAAACAACAAAGTTTCACAAAAAATATTAGATTCTTTAATGTTCCTCCATCCACCTCTCTCACTCCATCTCTAGAGTTGAGACTCAAATAGTGATTTCTTAAATTAGAGTCGTGTTATAGTTTCTCATAAAGACACAAGTTAGAAAACCTTAAAATATTAAAAGTAAAAAGTTTTGTTTTAAAAAAAAATTATGTTTTGGGTTCGATTTCAGTCGTAAACACGCAGCAGTGTTAATTTTTTTTAAGAAAAAAATGTTATCGTTTATTGAAGTTCTCTTCAATTCAAGAAATTAGTCTCTATATTTTCACACAAAGATAACCGATTTCTACCGAAATAAAAAAAAAAAACTTAAATTTTTAAGAGATTTATTGGATGATTTATTTAGTAAAATTTTCCCATAGAATTTGTTAACTTGTCTACATAGACAATGTTATCATTTTCTTTATAATTATAATTGTACCTTACTCAACCAAGTTAGGCCCCAAACACAAATACCAAAATTTGATATCTACAAATTTTCAAATGTCTAAACTCCTGATAAAGAAAATGATGGATCATGTGATGAGATGTCCCACCAAAGCAGGACCAAAAATATACACTTACAACAAAGCCGGCAGAGTAGTGCCTAAAGCTGTTTCTTCTGTGTTCTTCAAATTTCTGAGCTCATATTTCTGTGCCAATATTTTGTGGGGACACTATTATGATCTTTGCTTCACTATTTTTCAAATATAAAAAATAACTAAAAAAACAGAAAAACAAACTTAAACAAAATAATAACCTTCACAAAATTTAGACCCAACTTTGAAGTACTAATTGGGCTGTTTTGTGGTCCAAGAAATGGAAGGCACTGATAGTAGAAGCAGTTTCAACCATGTCATCAATTTTATCCTATCATAGTTCTAAGGAATAAATTCCCAACCCATTCACTTTTATGTTTAATTAAAGGTGGTTTCTATCTAGTAACAAGGAGACCAAAGGTACCAAATTTGGTATATTAAAGGTTCTATTTCTCTCTATAATAAAGTAGCTAAAGGTGAGTTTTAGAATAAAGGAAAACTCAAGAATTTATTCCCTTAGCTATCTTCTTTTTAGTATCCTAAGAACCTTGTACTGTATGAGCAATGGATTCTTGACTGGTCTTAGTTCCTCTACTTGTATTCAATACATTTTAAATAATGTTACCATTTACCTAATTTTTGTAGCATTTAAGTGTTTGTGTATCAATACAAAAATAATCAAGGATTAAAATTTCAATGTTAGTGATGATGATGACACTAAATTTTTTATTGCTTGTGATAAAACTGGTCTGACTCCCCAAACATGTCGGTTTTGTCATATTTGTTTGTAGGCCGAATCTAATTTTAGGTCAGCATTTTTTATTAAACTTTACTTATAATATTTATTTGTCGCATATGTTAGCTTTAGAGTTTATTTTGTTACTTATTTTAAAGTACTACGTTATAGTTATTTAAATCTTCAAAATGTATGTTAATCTTTTTCGTCCGATCAACAACAAATTTAGCAAATAATTCTTAATTTTTTTATTATTAATTAAATAAAAAAACCAACATAATACAATTCGAAAAGCTAAGAGACTATAGTGATATTTTTTAAATTAAGAAACAAAATGAAGGTTAACTAAAAAAAAGTATTAAGCCTACTATTTAAAACAGAAAAAACAAGGTTTCATATGATGTGAGAGGTGTGTTATTTATGTACTTTTTCATGCAAATAGTTGAGATTCCTTTACATAAATTTGGATTCATATTCATTCATTATTGGGATGGTCCTAAGACAGTGGAAACATAACATGGCTGAACAGACAAATATTTGTATATACTTATTAGTTAATTTTCTTAATCATTTTTTAATCATCAATTGCTTCCAAAATTTTCAAGATCCAACACATAAATAAGACAGGGAGTCCTGTTTAATTTTGTCCAAAAATCATCCTAGTCTCCTAGTCCATTATCCTATGATCAATTATTATCATGAAGTTGACTAGAATTGAAATTAAGTTTATTTTTCTGGATTTTAAAAACCCATTTGAGAATAAATAAATGTTCACCTTTTACATTTCACATTTTGGATTATTAATCAATTGGATTATTCATACTATTGAGCATGGAATGCAGCTGGCTTATAAGTGTGATTGATGAACAATGAATGTATCAACGAAAGCATCTATATACTGCAATAATATGTCACCAATTTGACATGGGAAAGTAACCAAAACTAATTAATATCCTAATTAGTATAAAGAATGCAATTTTGATTTGTATAAGATTATTAAGTGATTCATCACATGATATCAATGACTTGTGCTTTTGTCATTGACATGTGCTATTCCCTTATATGATTTCTATTTTCTCCTTTTTTTTTTTCTTCCCTACAATCATGAGTACTTAAATTTTAAATTTTAAGTGGCTCAAAAAGACTAGTCCAACGACGAAGGTCAATCCAAAATACTCTCGCGAGGAACAACACACAGGTAGAACTTTTCTAAAGGACCGCGAATTAGATTTGAAAAGCTTGTCTATTATCAACCATTACATCTAAAGACTATTTCCCGCATTTCACGTTGGGTCAAACTAAAACGACTTTAATTGTCTATTGTATACATGCTCTTTTACGCGTCATAACATAACATAATCTAAAAGAGTTCAATGTTTACGCATCATCATCTTCTATATCGTACCTGAATGGTAAATATAGAGATGGTAGATGTTCTTGACAAGCTTATTGAATTATATTTAAACATTATTAATCCTAAGTTTGAAAATTACTAGATGTTGGATCTATCACAATATAATTATCTTCACCTTTTTCAAAATAATGTCTAGCTGTCTTGTAGTGTGAGAGTCCGTGCATCTTGATCCATGTACTATACCTACTTAATGGGGACCATTGTTTTCATATTTGTTTTTGTATTATAAGAATTGAGAGTTCATGTTAAGATTCTTAGTATTTTAGTGTACACCTTCCACCTAATGTGGTAGCATATTCAGTATCTTTCTATACAATTTCTCAATTATTTCCTTGTGAAATGTCATCAAATATTTGCATAATATCAACTCAAAAAGAAGAAAAAATATAGTAAGAAATTGTAGCAGGTGAGTTGGGTATAGACTAAGTCCACTTTTTTCTATAGATAGAAACAAAAATGGTTAACAAATTGAACTAAAATTTCTGCGAAATCATGCTCTATACAATTGACATGTGCTCTATAACTGAAAATATATATTATATGCAATCAACAAGAGATACGGTAGGCAGTTAGAAGCTTCAAAAGGTTAAATATACGTACTCTCCAAGAAAATAAATTACATACTCAATAAACCCGACTGTGTACTCAATAGCACTTGAATTAGATAGTAAATTTTTAAATTTTGTTTTTCAATTTAATCAAAGATTTTTTATTTGAACTCAGTCTTGAACGTATATCATTTTATGTAGCATCGATATCTCTGAAAAAGGTGTGTTTGTGTCCGTGTCGGTATCTGACACTTGCACCGACATTTATGATTACGTTTAATTAATTTATTTTTTCAATTATTATTGGTGTCGCCGTATCAGTGTCGGAGTTAAATTCAAAGTGTCCGTGCTTCATAGACAACAATGATAAATTCTCTTAAAGAGAATTTTGCTGCTCGTGCAGTTGCGCGTAGTGGATACTTAGGAGTAAAAATAAGAAAGGAATGTGTGGGGTGAATGAAGAAAATTTGGTGCATGGTATGGTGATAAACAAAAGGGTTATTAAGAACATAAGAATTAGAAACATGATATTTCATTTTCATTTAATTTGGAATTAAGCAACGCATGAAGTAACAAACAAGAGAGTAGAACCAAAAATTGTTTAAGAATGGATAAGATGTTCTTGTCCACTTATATATGGCTATATTTTAATTGTCCGGAAGACATGGCGCCGTATATTTTTGTATGGCTTTCAATGTGAACAGTTTATTAATTAGATATTTAACCACCAAATCTTGGCATAGCCTTACATAGAGAGACACATCGGTTTAAAAGGCAATAGAGTTAATTTTGACTCTAATATTAATCAAAGTTATTTGGGGATATCAATTGATTTGGTAAATACGTGTATTTATTGAATATACATGACACATACATTAGTCTTAGCAAAGCTTTCTCATAGTCTTTTTTAGAGATTAGTTACATTTTAATCAAATAGAGGTATTATTTAACTACGATTTAACCGTGATAATATTTTCGAAGATATTACTTAACTAATGTTTTACAGCAACAAATTTTAAATCAGACCAACTTGCCCATTTTCAAAAATGACTTTGAATCTTATATTTAAGTATTAAACTTGATTTTAAAAATACAATCTCAATTTTATGATTATAGAGTGAATACAGAAAAATGAAGTCAATCTATTCAACTATGGTTGCAAAAACTTCGAATTTTAAGTTCAAAATTAGATCACAATTTTTTTAAAATATCTATTTGAGTATAAGTGAGCTACAAAATCAATGTACTTTATACAATGTGCGTGACCATCCTTATGAATAACAATTGTTGGAGTATTGAGTGATAGCTCAAATGAAGTGAGAAGTTGTTGTATAAGTTTTTTTTTTTTACATTCTCCTCTTCAGTATTATGGGTGGGTGTATTTGTAACTCATAGAGATCTTAAATTGATCAGTGAGCCAAGTCTTCATAAAATATAACAACTTTCACATGAATGAGTGGTTGATCTCTATGAATCTAGCGTATTAAGAATGGAGAAATATTGACTATTGATCTAGTATATGTTCCATCCATGATAGCGCATTAAGAATGGAGAAACAAGAAGTTCATGAAGTACATCTAGACAAGTGGGGATCAAACCAAACGAATGACACTCAAACTATTAAATGGACGATTCGAAAAAGACAATAATAATAAAATAATATTTCTTAGTTTATATTATTAAAAAAATATTTTTCAAAAATATTAAATGATTAATAAATCTTATTATCATATATATCAATCAAATATCTTAATTACTCAATAAATTTTAAAATTATTTTTTTATAATAAAAAAAAGAATATATTACAATTTCTTACTCCAATTTCAAAATCTGATATGGATTTTAGATAATGAAAATGGTGAATTAAAGAGAGTGAGATCTACATAATTTAAAACTGCACTTTTCATCAAAATAACTCTGCAAATTATGAAGAATTGCACAATTCCCCATACCACCAAGTACTCAATCATCAGAGACCCCATTTCATTTTTTGAAAAGTGCAATATAAATAAGAAAGAAAAAGAAAAATACTATATATAACCACCATAAATAAAATCCATCAATATTCCAATCCACCCAAATTAAATTTGAATGTATAAGAAAAAGCACAAGTTACAGCAACAAGTGATCAACTAGTGATAATATTACAAAAGAAAAACACCTTATAAAAAAAAAAGTTGCATCTAGCTAGCTATCTCAATTCTTCACATGCTTCTAGCAAGCATTTCTTGATACCTCCTATCAGACTCTTGTTTTTCCAACTTAAACTTCTCATGACAATTAGCAATAAACATTTCAGCCAACATATCAATATTCTCTTTCTCTTTCTCATTCACAATCTCTTTCTCTTTTACACCCTCTTGAATTTTCTTCTCTTCAAGCCACTCTAAATACCCCGCAAGATTCGCGTCCGGATTCTCGTAAAGAGGGTCCGGAACTGGCAAAACATGAGACGATTTTGATGAGCACCAGTTGTAATGAAGTCTGAAAGAGCCCAGGATGATCTTTTTTCTTATGTTGTTACGTTTTTTGTGAGAGGAATAGTAAGTGAAGTTGATGGTTGAGTTGTTGTTGGTGTCTTTGAGAATTTCGATAATGAAGTGTTTGAGTTTTGAGAGTGCGCGAAATATTCGACAAAAGTGTGAAACTAAGAGGGTGTGGATGATTCTTTTGAGTTTCATGGAAGATAAATTTGAGGAATGTGTTGATGTTGATGATGATGATTTTGGGGAGAAAATTTGAAGAGGGTGTAAGGATTTGAGATGAGATGGAGTGAACATTTTTTTGTTTGTGGTGATGATGGATAGAAAAGAAATAGAATCAGTGTGTGTAGTTTATAGGGTGGATAATTATGTGGAATTACTGATTTGTCCTTTGTTTTTTGGTTTATTTAAAGGTGTACCATAAACTTTTTTGATTTGAAAATAGTGATTGTTTGGTCTTTTTCTTCTTTTGTGGATAATATGTTGGTGATAAGACCCGCTTGATTGTTTTGAAATTCTGCAATTTTATTATCACTTTTAAAATGTTTTTAAAAGTAAAAATGTTAATTTTTATTATTTAATTTTTTTTATAAGTAAAAATGTTTTTAAAGAGAGTACTAAGGATAATCCAACTCTTACAAACAAAAGGGACGAAAGAACTAAAAAGAAGAAACAACGTCAAGAACTAACACTGCCAACGAAATCAAAAATAGAAATCTACTCCAAAACATAACCTCTTGCCGAGAATCACATGAAAAAGGCTTGAAAGAAAGTAAAACAGCCGCCGCCTATTAAAGACAAAAACCACAACCTGTACAAGTCTGCTACAAACAAGCATGGAAGACAAATCAAACAAGACAATATATATTAGCTAAAAATTACAAGTAGAATTTCTGCATCAAACAATCAAGCAGGCAACAGAAAACCTGCACCTACAAAACAACAAACAACCTGCAGAAATCAATTAAGCAGACAACCTACAAGGTCATGAATCCAATCGGCCTAGTTAAGGTTTGATTCCCTCTAAACTTTTCGATAAACCAGTCCCAAGCTAAGTTCTTGATCATCATCTCCATTTCATAAACACCTTTCCAACAATCTAAAAATAGCTTTTCGTTTCTGCATAACCAAACCACCTAAAAACTCTAAGCTAAATCAGTAATTGGTTTTTTTTTCTTGACCCTCCCTTTGATCCTATTTATAAAAACGTTAAGGTTGTCATACACTGAGCTATTCATTGCAGCATACTCCACACTCAGCCAAAGATAAATTATGTTCTAGACCTGAGCAACAATTGGACATGACAAAAAGAGATGCATTTGTGTTTCTTTAGCTTCAAAACAAAGAGGACATACCACGTTATGGTTCCCCTCAATGATTCCTCTTTTTTCTAATTCAACTATTAAAGGTAACTTATTCAACAAAAATCTCCAACCAAACAAATGGATTTCTCTTGGAATGTTAGCTTTCTATAACTTCCTTAGATCTTCAAGAATATTTTCACACAAGTGTCTTCAACTTCATTCCTGAGTTGAACCGGTTTCAGCATGACCAAAAGAAGCACAAAATCATTATTTCTATCATCTGATTAGACCGTGTCCCCAAAATCCAACCCCGAATTCCAACAAGATACCTTCTCAAACAGCCCAAAAAAAGGACATTTAAAGAAATTGAACCAATTCACCTATCTTTTCAAAAATTGATGCTTCTTCCATTGCCTAATTTTTTAGTAATACTACTTTCAAACCAATTTATTTATGTTCCAATAGGACCATATAAAGCAACCTTAAGTTCATCCACCAAAGAGAATAATTTTTTTCTATTGGTACCTCCAAGTGCGTTCGAGATTTTATCTTTTAATGCACCATACCTAAAAATCAACAACCTAGACCAAACAACATTACCATCAATAAGAATTCTCCAGTACTATTTACTCAAAAGAGGTAAGTTGAATATTTCACAGTTTTTTACTCATAATCCTCATACCTTTTTATGCCTACAAACCTTACTCCAACTGACCCAATTAACCTTTCTTTTCTCTTCAGTTCCACCCCTAGGACTGACAATGAACCAAACTAACTAAAAAATAGTTCGAAACTTGATTCAAAAATTAAATCGTTGAACTAGGTTCATGAACCAAATGAGCTGAGTATGAGCTAAAAACTAAGTTTGTTAGCTAAATGAGCTGAACTTAAACTATACATAGTTTGACTCGTTAGGTTCATGAGTCAATTCGATTATATATGAGATAGATTATATTGTCTTTAAGAGCAGGTTTAAAGATTTGCTCTACATCTTAGTATCATATTTTATTTTAATATAACGGTTTTAATTGATAATTTATATTCTCAAGTGAGCAAAATATTTCTACAAATAATTATACAAATAAAATTAACATCGTATAAATTCCAATCTTATAACTTTTATTTTATTTTTATATTTTTTATTTAAGAAATATTAATTTAAAATGTCAAATATATATATATATATATATATATATATATATATATATATACACTCTAAAAAATAACTTTTAAGTCCGTGAAATAAGTGAGTTGAACCGAGATCTTTGTGAATTTCTAACAAGTCGAGTTTAAGCTGAAAAAAAAGTTCGTGATAAACTCGAACACGAACTAAAACTCGGCCCATTCTTAACGAGTCGAGTTTGAGCTGAAAAAGAAGTTCGTCATAAACTCAAACTCGACCTCGGTCAATTCTTAATGAGTCGAACTGAGCTGAGGCGAGTTCGAATCGACTCATTTCCAGCCCTATCCACCCCACAAAAAAGCTCTTTGAATTGGTAAACTATTGAGAACAAAGTTGATCATTACAACCTTCCTCTAAGAGATAAATTTTTACCCTTCCATAAAGCAAGTCTATTGTGAAGTTTATTCAAAATAGTCTGCCACGTTGCTTTTCTTCTAGGATTAGCCCCAATCGATATTTCAAGGAAGGAGAAAGTAATAGAACTAACATCACAAGATAGGAAATAAGAGGACTCGTGGATGAAACTATAATTTTCTCCTCTCCTACCATCATCCTCCTTCCACACTTGGAATGAAGAGTAAATAATAGAATGGTCTTGCATACAAGCTACTCATGTTTGCATGTAATATCAATCCATCACCATGATCATCATTTGAAGGAGCAATCAATGATCTTTGGTGGAGAAGGAAGATCATAAGAGCAAAGCATAATTGATCAAGAAGGAAGGTCATTGGCTTTAAATTGCTCACAAATTTGGGAAGGTCAACATGAAGCTTAAAGAGATCCTACACGTGGATAAAAGAAGAAGGTAAGATCACCATCATCATCATCATCATTAATTTTCAAGGTGTGTTTCCCCTCCTTTAATCTTAAATTTAAAGTAGAAGAGTGGTCTTTCACGTGATAGAGTAAAGTTTGATTTTTATTACAATTGAATTCATGATAGAGTTAGAGTTTTATGGATTGATGAGTTGAGGAATTGGTATGTTTCTAGGTGTATTTTTCTATCCTTATTTTGTTAAGATCGTGACTAGATGATAAGAATGATATGATAACTCCATGCTAGGATTTAGGAACCTTTGATGTGTTATGTTGTAGAATATTTGTGACTTTATGTGTTAATTATTGATATGAATATGTCTAGGTGATAGGGATTAATTAGTAAGGTTGTTGTATGTTAAGGGTTGATTTTTTTTACGGTGAGTGCCAAAATTTTAAAAATATCTTACCTTGATTCGAATCAAGGAATTTATAATTTGAATGAAGACGAAAATAATGCAATTTTGCCTGTTTGATTCGAATCAAGAATCCTTGTTGGACAAGTGACTCCAAGTACAAGAGGGTGAGGGGGTTGTGGTATTCAAAATTCACAATTAATTTAGATTTTTTTTACTTTAGAAGAAAGTTGTGTTAGTATTTTTAAGATCAGAATAAAATGAAATGAAAAGTAAAAGCAATAAAGTAAATATAAGAAATAAAAGATAAAGATTTGAAAGATGACACTAGAGAATTATCCATGTTCGACCGAAAGTTGGCCTACTCCTATCCCCAAGAGATCTTGTTGAGATTTGACTACTATATTATTGAGCTTTTACATATTTTGTCCACAAACATTTGATGCAAGTAGATCTAGAAATTTTACACTGGCTTATCCCCAACTAAAAGAAAGTTTTCCTACGAGATAAGCCAACGAACCAATTCGAGAATTTATAGGCTGATCTCAATAACCAAACCGAACTTTTTCAAGCTAAATTCTATAACCAAATAGAGATTTTTAGATTGGTTAATCTCAAGAACAAAATTCAATTCTTAAACAGTGTCACACTCTTGAAAAGATCAACGATGGAACGATACCAATACAACTTTTTTCTCACGAGTATTTTTCACTTACAACACAAGACACTAAGGCAACTTTGATAAAAAAGAAAATATTTAGAGAGAGATAAATTGCAAGAAATGAGAGAAATCCTGAATACTCGTGTGTGATGAAGTGAGGAGAGGCCTCCTTTATATAGGAGAAAATTTTGCTAAAAAAAAGAAACAATCCATGGGCTAATTAACTCACCTAATTAGTTAGGTCTTGAGTCTAATCGCTTAGGCACTTCAAACAATCGATTATTCTGGGCTATAATAGAAGGCATTGATATATAGCTATTATCACTCATTAAAAGACAGTCACAAACGATTATAGACTCAATTAGGTATCACCTAATCGATTAGGCTCAGGATATCATTGATTAGATAGTTAATAAATTGTCCTAATAAAGCATATAGTCCCTTAATCAGCTGAATATTCCTTGAAAATAATTTTAGGTAACTTTATTAGGTAAAGAGAAACCTTAAAGGTATTTTGGGGGTGTGTGTGTGTGAGTTGCCTTAGTTTCTTAGGAGTTACTTTCCTACTTTCACAAGACTATGGCCACTTACACAAAGAAGACCATGTGAATTTTTACACTTCCTTTCTTTCACAACTCTAAAACTTCCAAGTTCCTTTTCCATATATATATATATATATATATATATATATATATATATATATATATATATATATATATATATATATATATATATATATATATATATACTGTTGTGAATTCAATGCCAAGAACAAAGTATAATGCAAAGAAAGAATAAAGAACAAGGAAGAATTGGTTATAACAGCTATTCTTTTACTTTCTCTTAGAAAACAAGATTACAAGTTTACAAGAATAACAAATAACCTCCCTCACCCTAGATTAGGATTTGCAGCTTAGCAATAATGAGATACTAGTATGTTATTTATAATAAAACCTAACATACTAATTAATGAGCTTTTTCCACAAGGCCCATTACACAAGCCAACTTAATAAACAAGCTAACTCAATAAATTCGGGTTTAAACACTAAAACCTAATTTAAAATGCTAACAACTCTAGCATCTTCGACACAAGTATGTGAACAACCTTCAACTTCATGCTTAATCCCGTCGAACCAAGAAGCTACCCTTCGGCCATACTAGAGTTCGATCCAATATCTTACAAATCTCCACCTTCGATCTAACTCTACAATATCAAGGGAACAACTAGCTTTCTTTATCAACTGCATACAGTGGAAAAACTTGCAACTCGGAAATGTTTTCTCTCTTTCCGTTAACGCAACATCCATAGCCGCTGCTCCCTTCAACGCTTCCAAACAACGCTGCTGAACCAGTAGGGCTTTCATCTTCAAACGCCATAGACCGAAATCATTCACTCCGGTGAACTTTTCAATCTCATACTTTGTTGAAGGCATCTTCTCCACGCTCACCGCATCAATTTGATGTGAAAAACGATGTCAAGAACAAAATATAATAGGAATTAGGGAAGATAAGAAGAACACAAGAGAATTGGTTATAACATCTATTCTTTTACTTTCTCTTAGAAAACAAGATTACAAGTTTACAAGAATAACAAATAACCTCCCTCACCCTAAATTAGGATTTGCAGCTTAGCAATGATGAGAGACTAGTATGCTATTTATAATAAAACCTAACATACTAATTAATGAGCTTTTTCCACAAGGCCCATTACACAAGCCAACTTAATAAACAAGCTAACTTAACAAATTAGGGTTTAAATACTAAAACCTAATTTAACATGCTAACAACCCTAGCATCTTCGACACAAGCATGTGAACAACCTTCGACTTCATGCATAATTCTGTCGAACCAAGAAGCTACCCTTCGGCCATACTAGAGTTTAATTCAATATCTCACACACACACATATATATATATATATATATATATATATATATATATATATATATATATATATATATATATATATATATATATATATATATAGGTGTTTACGGTGATTTCCGGTAAACAACCGCTAGTCTTCCAAACTATAATAAATATGATTTGGTTACTTGCAGGATCGACTAGATTGATCCTAGGACACATAGTCAAGAAGATTGTTATCAATGTTTATTTGAATCATATTCGTAATTTGTCCTCTTCGATGAGTATTGTTCGATTCAAGAATCTTGGTAATTGCTTCGTTATATGTAATTATAACTTTAACAAGAAAGATAAATATGAAACTTAAAGATTGTTAAAACATAAAGAATCTTAAACTGCAGAAATGTTAAAGGCTTTAAAAGTAAATGATCATGAAAGTAAATTCGAAATTAAAATAAAGATACAGGAATGTAAATGACAAGAAATAAATGGAATGCAGTAACTCAGAAATGTATTCGAAAATGAAATACAATACACATGTATTAAAATGGTGGTGTCATACGTACATTTTCTCAGCGAACTCTTTCTCGTAACACTTGATACTTGAGTAAATATGTGAGTGATTTGTACAAAATGAACACACGGAATCCTAACATTAAAACTCCTATTTATACTAGTTTCGACCTTAACGGTCCTACACTAATCTGCTGCCACGTTTCTCATCAGAACTTCCAGCGAAGCCATCTGTATTTGAACGGTTACAAAACCGTCTTCGAATTTCAAATCTTCCCGCCTGAGTCCATCTTCGACGCGTGGCAGTGTAAAAACACTATGAAAACACGCTAAGTAGTAACACTTAAATATATACTTTATAAATTTTGTCTAAGTCCCGAAGACATACGCTTTCATTAGTCTTTCAGTGTTCACTATCTTCAACGAACTTAGAAGTTTGTATCTTCGAGGCATGACCATCAGTAGCCATTCTTTCACTTTTTAAGGGATGGCCATCAGTAACCATCTTTCCTTCGATTCTCAACTCCTTCGAAGGACAAACAATATAAAACGAAATCTTCAGCTAACAAATTGCCCCCAATAAATGCCTGTTTCGAGAATCAACAGAAATAGGCGTTTCTTGTCATTATAAGATTTCGTTTTTATGATCTTTGAAAGTTCCAAGACTGCTGACTAACGTCATAATCACTGATAACACTGTTTCCGAAACGTCTTGTCATTTTCAAAGATGTCTTCTCATAACTTACATTCCCACGTTTTAACCTTACTTCCTGATCATTACTCCTACATACTAGGAGTGAAGCTAACTCATTCGACCGCCGTTGGATTAAATCACCAGCCGCCACGTGTCTCTCGGGTTTTACCCAAAAGATTAAAAGGGTTTCCGTTAAACCTTTAAATATTTGACCTTGTGCCTTTATACCGCCTTTCATTCATCTTCTTCACCGAAAAATTGAAACATCTTCACTCTCTTTAGAATCTTGTCCTTTTAATCAAAAAATTTCTCCATGGCTTCATCTTCAAATGTTCTTCAACCCGCTTTGAAGCTCCAATCAACAACACGCTCTAGGGAACGAGAATTCGTTCCAAACCCTAACACTGAAGAAATACGCGCAATCTACGCTTCCCAGGTAATCATACCTTTTGATCTTTCTGGAAAAACTCTTGCTTTTATGGGTCCGTTACCGAGTGAAAGTATCCAATCTGTGAATAAATTCTTCCCTGCTTATTACGAGACTAGACCATTAGTTAGCAAAGTTAGGATAGATGAAGACGGTTGTTCTCCTTTATGCAAATCTGCTAATGTAGAGAAAACTTCAACTGCAACCCCTTTAGCTTTAGCCAAAATTAGGTTAAACTATATGACCAATTCTGTAAAAGTGTTTAGGTCATTTCCTTTAGCCAAAGATCCTGATTTGTATTATGCTTGGCTAGGAAAGGTAGAGAAACAAAAAGGATCCTTTTGGAAATCGTTAGGGATATACGATTTGATCCAACTGTCAAAAACAGGTTTAGAATACAACCAACCCATGTTAGTAGCAGCGGTTCATTTCTGGGATGCTTCTCACAATACCTTCCATCTCCAATGTGGAATGGTTACCCCCACGCTTTTCGACGTGGCTGCTATTACGGGACTTCGACCAACTGGCGAAACCTTTGATCCCAATGACATGGATAATGACACTATAGGTTTCAACGATTCGCAAGTTACTTACACGGCATTCATCCAGAAACACCATATTATCACCGAAGCGACAGTATCTGACGAAGAGCATATTGCTTTTCTAGCATTATGGCTCTCACGGTGCGCCTTCTGCTCAAGATCTATCCAGGTTGCAAAGAGGTACCTTTGCATGGCTAATCAGTTGCATGCTGGTAAAAAACTCAACCTCAGCCAACTACTTCTAGGGTCTCTTTACGAAAACCTTAGTGAAGCTGCGAATCTTACCAAGAATTTCAAATCTGGCAATTTACTTTATGCTGGTCCTTTTTGGTTATTGCAACTGTGGCTTAATGCCACATTCGAAACTTATCTTCCCTTTCGAGGAGATGTCAACGAGGAAGATAGCACAATCAAAAATCGAACTATAGAAGGGACCAGGTTAGCTTACCTAACTCCAAAAGAGGAAATGGGAAAGCTTCATGAACATTTCTTGGCGTATTCAATGATGTTTGCTCGGCGTGATCAGTTCGATCCTTCCATGGCCCCATTTGTACACAGAATAATAGGTCCTGAATGGTTTACTCGAAAATTTCCACCAACATCTCAAGATCAGCAAACTGAATCCATGGAAATTTGGGAAGCCTTTCTGACTCCAAGATTATTTTCCCACCGTCTTCGACCATCAAAGGGTCAATGTATCCTCATGTGTTATCAACCAAATTTGGTCTCGAGGCAGTTTGGGCTAACTCAAATAACACCCAAGTGCTTATATGAGAAAAGGAATCATATGTGTTTCCACACTTTGTATCTGACTGAAGAAGAATGTGAACGAAAAATCAACAAATATACTGGCGTCGCCAACCTTTCTCCTATTCCTTTCGAACCTTCTTTTTACTCTACACCAGATTTTCATCAATGGTGGACAGAGTATTATAGCTCTCAAATTTTTGATGCTGATAGCCTTGCTCAAGAACTAACCGCAGCTTTCACTGATGTGCAGGAGAACTTCAAAAAAGGTACTTCAACTCATATTAAAGAAATCCAAGCTTTTCAAAAATTCTTTGAAACTATCTATAGGCCTGATGATCTTAGTCGGACCGTTCGTGAGGCTGCAGTCACTTTGCGCGAAAAGTTTTCCACCAAACTAAATAAATTGAAATTGCCCTCGTATGTTCGACCAGAACTACGTTATGAAGTGGCTTTCAAACTTCATCCTCCAAAATTCCCTCCACTACCAAGTGCTGATTTTGGTGTGGCTCTAAGTCCTCCTTTCCCAGACTGGTTCGTGTGTGGGAATGCGCTCAAAATTCTTCAAGAGAGTGCCAAAAAACGCGCTGAACGAGTGGTTCCGACTAAGCATACCTTGGATACTTTCAAAGGACATCTTCATATAGATCTTAAACACGTTCGTGTCCTGACTCCAATACCTGAAGGTTTGGATTAAGGCAATCTTTTTCGACTGACTTTTCTTTTCTTTTACTGATATACTGATTTCAGTCTCAACTACAGCTGTTGCACGAAGGAGGAAGATTAAAGAAGCTTCTGCCCCAAAAGAGTCTGAGACATCTAAAAGCGACAAACCAAACGAAAGTGATTCGATCGTCACGGATAAGAAGCCCACGGTAAATACTTATCTCATACTCTAAATCTTGTACAATTCTGTGATTGGTACTCATCTTTCTCATCTTTCACTTGCCAGAGCTCGAAACCCCCAACGGGTTCGAAGCGTAAGGCTTCTTCGACCAATGCCTCAGATGGTGAAGACAAATCTCCTCCTCAAACTAGACAAGGACAGAAAAAGAAACACAAAGCTGTTACCCCTTCAAGAAAAGGGAAAAAAGCAAGTCCTTCCAAAGCTGCTTCACCTGGCAATAAAGCGTCTTCTGAAGAGTCTCCTTTGAAGACTGCCAGCAATGCTCTTGTTTTGGAAAGTCATAACTCAAGCCCAGACAATAATCCACCCAAGGTATCTTGCGTTTGTCTTACATATTATCTTGTAATTTTAACTAACTAATTACACTGGCATTTTACCTTGTTATTGCAGGATGATGCTGGCACTGCTACTTCTGGTTTCAAAGACCCTGGCCTCACCATTGATGTTGATAAACTTTATGGTAACTGTTAAATTTCAACTTTCGTCAATTAAAACTTTCGAAGGCTTAACCTCATGATTATCTTGGCTTCGTTCGAAACAGATACTTCTCAAGCTAGAACCCATGTTCTCTCACCAGTCTTCGAAGACGTTAGGCCAATTGCCACTATATTGCCTAATGAGCCAATCGAAGAAAGCCAATCTACTGACGAATCCCCACCTACTCATCAAGGCAAAAATTTGGAAGAGGATCATCCATTCTCCGGCAGCGACAATGTGAACCAGCAATCTCATGGCAACGAAGATTCTGCAATGGAAAAAGATGCCATGGAGGAGATTTCTCAACCAAAAAAACCAATTTCTCAGGGAACTTCGACTCCCGATGTAAAAACTATTCCTGAGACAACTTCGACGCCTGCTCCTACGAAGCCTACTTCTTCGGAGCTTGAACAACTTAAACAAACTGATCCTCTTGGATTCCTAAGGGCTATCATGAATGTGAATACTTCTTCACTTTCGGAGCCTGATGTTTCTCCAGCTGTAACTGCAGATTCTAGTGACAAGGAGGATACTCCTAATCTTCTTCGACAGATAAAAGAGAGATTCTTTGGGGTCAATCTTGTAGATGTTCTCAACCGGGACCCTGTTAAAAGCTACAACTTAAATCAACTTTTAAAGAGAGTAGATTTGCTTCAAGTTTCCCCAGAAGTCTCAGAGATGATTGTTCTGCTAGGCTCTCTCCTTGAACAACTCCAAGCTGACATTCTTCGAAAGCAAAACGTCGAGAAAGAATTATCTGAGATAGTGGCCTCTCATGACTCGTCATGGAATTCTGCTGTGGAAGCCACAAAACAAGGTGAAGCCCTCAAGCTTAAACATTCGGCGAATCAGAAAGCCATTGATGAATATGAGAAGAAAATCAGCTCCTGGAAACAAGAAATCAAAATGCTCGAGGGCAAGATAAAGGAAGCTGAAAGTAGCCAAGCAGCGCTCCAAGAATCCAACCAACAAGATTTGCTCGAAGTGGTGCAGTCAGGAATCAAACATTTCGAGACTGCACAGAAGTTAGTGCCAGAGATCGAAAAGTTGAAGAAACAAAGGGCACTAATTGAACTTCGAATGTCCTCATGGGAAACTCAATATCTGAAGATCAAAAGGAATCTCCCTGAGGACTTTAGCTAGATGTCTTCCATCTTGTTTCATTTGTTGGATTTTTATTTTGTAATCGAGACATATAATATTTGTACGCCTGACTCCCATTTCTATCTATAATATTTGCTTGCACTAATTTTAACAAATCTTTCAACTTTCTGCCAAATATATCTTTAGATTTCCTACAGTGCTTTTTATTAAATACAACATGTAGAACCTGAACATCCTTCGCAGCATTCTTGCCTCTAGACTTGACGTTTCCACTTCTTCTAGCCATAATCATTATTAAAAGTGACGTCACTTTCTCCAAAACGTCGGTTTTCAGACGTGCGTGCATCAGTTTAATGATTACTTTTCAACTTCCAAGGGCGGGAAACGGCGGAGGCCATAACTTCTTACTTTGAAAAACGAACCGCAGTCTAATCACTTATTAAAAATGTAAAACCAACCTTCAGTATTCTCCTTCTATATAAAGGGTTCCATATCACTTTTATTTCTTCATTCAAGTATTTCTTCCCCAAACCAAAACCACAGAAAAAAGAGAAAACACAACTCTTTCCTCTCAAACACCATTTTTCCCTGAAATGGCTGGAATTCTTTCCTTTAACGATCTCAAAGCTCTCATCAAGGGTGAGTTCAGACTTGATGAGGATGAACTCCTTCGTCATTTCATTAACATTGAAAATCTCTTTGCTAATCAGGAACTGAACTTCTACTTTGAGGAAGTCCTTGAGGGTGCCATCTACCCTAATATGGTGGCAGAGTTTTGGATGAATGCGTCTTTACGCATGGACCCTGAAGGTAGAGCCACCATTGATTCATCCGTTCGACATGCTCACCTTAGCATTACCCCCACCACTATTGCCAATCTCATAAGATGCAATAACACCGGAGCAACTTTTGATGATAATGTTCTCAGCATGACTACTCATATCATGTTGAGAACACTCATGGACAGTGATCGCTACAGCGCACAAACCATCAGGATTTGGCACCAAATGCTCGTAGGCAACTTTCAACCTCGGGTGATTGATGAGAATAACATCATGGTTGAAGATCTGGAGTTTATTCTCTGTGGTATTCGGGGAAGAAAGATTAACATACCTTTGATGATCTTCAAAGGTCTTGTCAAAGCTGTTGCTATCGGCGTGGACCGTCGAGAAAGTGTAACTTGTCTTCCATACGGGAGACTCCTTAGTTACATTTTTCTCAAGAAAGGCGTAGTGAGAAGAATGCGTGATTCTGGGGCTAGGGACATGTTCGAAGCTGAACCTGTTCCTGTGCTATCTCTGGACAGTCTAGACGCCAGAATTAACTAGCGAGTCTAGGTTTAATCTTTTTGTATGTCTATGCCTTCCTCTCTTTTTGTAATCTCAGATCCTATTTCTGGATCTTTTTGTAATGAAATGTATTTCCATGCTTGCAATGAAAAGAATATTTTGGTGCTTTGATTTTTCTTTCCATAATTTTTCTGATTCTAAAGCCATTTTGATCAATGTGAAGTATACTTTGACACATGCCTGATCATTTTGGCTTTTCGTAGTACTTTGAGTGTCTACGTCTTTGCAATCTTTACTTCATGCATGCTAGGTTTATATCTCTTCAAGTATTTCCCGTTTACTCTTAAGATCCTGCGATCTTCTGCTAACTCTTCTATTTCGTAGGCATTGTTCGAGAATACTTTTAAGATTCGAAAGGGTCCTTCCCAATGTGGGGACCATTTACCAAGTGCCTGGTTCTTTCGATCTATAGGTAGAATAACTTTCCAAACTAGATCATTATTAACAAAAGTTTTACCTTTCACCTTTTTGTTATATGCTCTGGACACTCTTTCCTTTTGCCTCTTTATCATTTCCAATGCTCGAAGCCTGTCTTCGTCCAAATCTACTAACTCGTTCATCATTAATTCCCAGTATACGTTGGGAGGAATGTCTGCTTGCCTTTGTATTCTTACTGATTGCAAACATATCTCAATTGGAAGTACTGCGTCATGTCCAAACGTTAACTGAAAAGGAGTTGTATTTGTGGCTTCTTTTGGAGACGTTCGACAAGCCCAAAGTGCCTGATCTAAAGTCTTATGCCAATTCTTGGGTTTCCTTCCTACATGTTTCTTTATAAGGCCGATTATCACTTTATTTGCTGCTTCAACTTGGCCATTTGCTTGAGCATAATAGGGTGTAGAAGTAAATAACTTGAAACCTATTTCTCTGGCAAAGTCTTGCATTTTTCGTCCAGTAAAAACTGATCCCTGATCCGTTGTTATGCTTTCTGGGATTCCAAACCTATGTATAATATGTTTTTGAATAAACTCAATCACAGCCTCTTGATCCACATTTGCCAGCGGTATTGCTTCGACCCATTTTGTGAAATAGTCTATTCCCACCAAAATGTATCTTTGGCCTTTAGAGGACTTGGGGTGAATTTCTCCAATCAAATCTAGTGCCCATCCCCTAAAAGGCCATGGTTTTACTATCGTACTTAGTTCGTTTGCTGGGGCGTGTTGGATACCTGCGTGTTCTTGGCATTCTTGGCACCCTTTTGCAAATTCTATGCAATCTTTTAACATCGAAGGCCAATACATCCCATATCGAAACAAAAGCCATTTCATTTTGTGCCCTGCTTGATGTGCACCACATGCCCCACTATGTACGTTCGACAGAGCCAAGTATGCTTCTGCTTCTCCCAAGCATTTTAACAATACCCCTTCAGGAGTTTTCTTGAACAATTCATTTCCCATCAAATAATAAGACAGGGCTCTATACTTGATTTTTCTGTCTGTATCCGTCGAAGGATTTTTCAGATAGTTAATAATTGGACTCCTCCAATCTGTGTCTGTTAATGAATCTATATTCAGTACCTCGAATTGTTCTTTGTTGGCATAACCCAATCGTGAGTTCTCCAGATCACTTGGCGAAAGTTTAGTAAACATTTCTCTTCCTCTCACTTCAATCAATTCTTCCAACTTTTCTTTTGATACTTTATATCCTGAGGCTAATTGTGCCAAGTCGTTTGCTTCCTAGTTATTCACTCTTGATACGTGTTTTAATTCCACATATTCAAATTTCTTGAGTAGCCTATTTGCAATAACAAAATACATGATCAAATTCTCTTTGATGCACTTGTACTCTTTTGTCAATTGCTTGATGACCAATTCGGAGTCCCCTTTAATTTCGACTCTGGTTGCCCCCAATTCTAACAAAGCCTCAAGTCCAGCAATCAATGCTTCATATTCAGCTTCATTATTGGAGCATAATGGACCTTCAATTTTATACTTGAGCTTTGTTGGAATTCCATCAGGAGAAATTATCAATATTCCAACACCAGTACCCTCTCTATGTGTTGAACCATCGAAATATAACTTCCAAGGTTTCAAATCCACATAATGTTGATGATTCTCAACCACCGCATGGTCAACAATGAAATCTGACACAATTTGACCTTTCATTGCCTTGAGAGGCTGAAATATTAATGAATATTCAGTAAGGGCTAAAGCCCACTTGCCAATCCGACTGTGTAGTATTGGCTTAGATAACATGTGTTTAATAACGTCACAATGAGATGAAACGTAGACGTCAACTGGCTTTATATAATACTTAAGTTTGATACAAGAGAAATACAAACAAAGGCAGAGTTTTTCTATATCAGTATATCTAGTCTCTGCATCATTGAGTACTCTACTTAAGTAATAAATGGCTCTTTCGATGCCGTTCTCATCTTCTTGGGCTAACATGCTGCCTATTGTTTTATCTGATGCTGAGATATACATGCGCATGTGCTTCTTCCCATTCGGGGGAATGAGAATTGGTGGACACGTCAAGTATTGCTTTATTTGATCGAAAGCTTCTTGATGTTCTGCACTCCATTCGAACTTTCCTTGCTTAAGCCGTAATAGGGGCGAGAAAGCTTGGGTGCGTCCACTTAAGTTAGAGATAAATCTTCTCAAGAAATTTATCTTACCCAATAAAGACTGCAATTCTTTCTTCGTGGATGGAGACTTGGTTTCCATAATGGCTTTTGTCTTGTTTTGGTTGATTTCTATCCCTTTTTTGTGGACTACGAAACCCAAGAAATCACCTGCCTGCACAAAGAAAGCACATTTAAGGGGATTCATCTTCAAGCCATATTTCCTCATTCTTTCGAATGATTGGCTTAGATGATCGAGATGACTCATACCCGAGGTAGATTTTACCACGATGTCATCTATATACACTTGCATGAACGTTTCTATAAAGTCATGAAATATAGAATTCATTGCTCTTTGATAAGTTGCCCCAGCGTTTTTCAGACCAAAAGGCATCACAATCCATTCGTAAGTGCCTATTGCTCCTGGGCAACGAAATGCTGTCTTGGATACATCATCTTCTGCTATAAAAATTTGATTGTATCCTGAATATCCATCTAACATGCTCAAATACTCAAAACCTGCGGCTGAGTCTACTAGCATTTCTGCTACAGGCATAGGATACTCATCTTTAGGAGTAGCTGCATTAAGGTCACGAAAGTCTATGCATACTCTTAATGAGCTATTCTTTTTAATTACAGGTACTATATTAGTAATCCACTCGACATACCTTGTAGTTCGGATAAATTTGCAACGCAAGAGTCTTTCGACTTCTGTCTTAATCTTCGAGTGAATCTCTGGCGCGAATCTTCTGGGAGTTTGCTTTATTGGCTTCTTCCCTTCTTTTATTGGTAATTTCAATTCGACTAAGTCTCTTTCGAGACCAGGCATCTCATCATAATCCCAAGCAAAACAATCTCTGTTGTCTTTCAACATTTTGATGATCGTTGCTTTCAATTCAGGCTCTAATTTCGCGCTGATGTATGTTATTCTCTTTTGATCATTGTCTCCAAGATTTACTTCTTCAAGAGGATCTTGGGCCAACATCTTTATGCTCGATGCTATTGGGTCTTTCTCGAATCCCAAAGGTTCTTCGTCGTATATTGCATCTAACCTCTGACTTGGTTCTTCTCTTATGATTTCTTCAACTGGAGCCGTGTCTTCAGGGAATTCGAAACTCGTACGTATCTCCAACTCTATTGTTCCTTCCTTGATAGGAACTGTATCTATCTTTGTACTCGATAGTTCGGCTTCGAGAGCCGCCTTTCTTTTGTTCTCGGCCACATAGGCCGAAATCTTTTCGAAGAACACAGACTCAGACATTATTACCGTCATCATCCCAGCCTGTTGGCCGTACTGTCTGATAATTCTCCAATGGTGCTGGATCTGGTGGACCATCCATGATCTCTCTATCCCATTGGAATCCATTTGGATGCAAAGTCAAATAGTACAATGCATTTCTATTTGGAGCATACATCTCTTCAGCAGCATGACAAGGACCTATGTTTGCCAGATTCCTATCGAAGTTAGTTCTATTTACTTGGTTGACTTCAGCCATGTAGTAACTCTGGTCACCTTCGATATTCTCCATTATACCATCTTCTCTCCAAATCGTCACCCTCTGATGCATTGTTGAGGGTACAGCTGCTACACCATGAATCCATTCTCTACCAAGCAAAAGGTTGTAGTTTGCTTTTGCTGGTATAACCATAAACATGGTTGGCCTCGTAACTGAGCCCACTGTTAAGTTGACTTGAACAACTCCCAGTGTTTGTCCTATTTTGCCTTCATAATTAGATAAGACCATGTTATGTGGCCTTATATCTGTATCGAACATACCAATTCTTTTCAGCATATATTGAGGCATTAGATTCACTGCTGCTCCTCCATCAACTAAGACTTTATTAATACCAACATTCTCAATCTTCGCCCTGATGTAAAGTGGCTTCAAGTGGTTTCGCATACCCTCATCTGGTCTTTCGAAGAAAGCATTCTGTTCTTCTACTGCACCATTATTCAGCACATAGTAACACACAGGTCTGTGTTTTGTCATCTCTTCGATATCAGCCTCTTCACAGTCTTCTACTTCAACTTCCTGGTTAAACTCGTGAGGGAGTACAGATACTACATTACAATTAAGATTTATGGATGACACTCCATCGGAATCAAAATCATTTGTCATTCTATCCTCTTCTTTCCAGGAATTTTAACGCATCTTCTCTTCTTCATCTAAGAGTTTCTCAGCTTCGAACAACCTGCGTTCCACCGGCGGTTTGTTTAACTTTGCCCCCTGGTATGAGACTTGGTTGCTACTAGATTCTCCAACTTCTCTTGGCCTGTATTCCTTCTGAAACTTTTTTATCCTCTGATGCCTTCTCCACTGGGATCGAGACATAGGATTTTTTCCCTTATAATTCTCCAATTGATTCGCCTCTCGATTTGGTCTTTGAAATTGTTTCCTATATGCCATTGCAGTTCTTCCTCCTTGGTCCCAGCTTCGCCATTTGTTGGTTCTTGCATCAGCTTGTATCCACCTATCCCTGGGTGCATTCGCAGGGACTTTAAAAGTCACTCTTCGAGCTCTAGGGTGTGGTCTATCAGGCCTCTTTGTCGGAGTCCATATGTCGAAACCATAAAGGTTAGGACGCAACCCCTGAGTTTCCCTACTCATATGGCAGTATATGCGTTCGAATGATCGTGCGAGTCTTTCATCATAGACTGCCCCACATCTGGGACACAGAGCAACTTCAGTGTTTCCTTTGTGGCATCTGACCAAAAATCCTACCAAGCTTTCATCCATCTTTGGATATAGTTGTAGCAGGGGATTTGGCTCTCTTCCTGGATGTTCCCATCTTTCGCGCCGAGCCCTCTCGAAGTTGGCTTCGACTCTTCGATTCAGCATGATCGAGCACCTTGGACACATCCATTGCTTACCACCGCTTCTCTCGTGACATTTCCAAAGATATTCTTTGAGGCTTTCAGTTTTTTGTGGAGCTTCGATGTCCCCATTTTGCCTTGTTAACCAAGTCTCTAATTCGCCAAACTCAGATACTGGGCGTCTGGCACTGACCATGTTAACTGCTACTGGAGGAACTTCAGAGATTTGTATTTTCTGGAGTTTCATCCTGAGGTCTTCAGTGGCCTCGCTGCTTTCTTCCTTCGAGGCTTCAGTTATCTCTGCCTTGGAAGATTCTTCAACATCAGTATTGAAGATTATGTTACCATTTAGGCTTTCAGTAGCCCGCTTTCCATTGAACTTTGATTTAGTTTCTATAACTTCGACTTCAGACGCCTCCACCATGTTGATATCTTCTACCTCACAGAGGCTAGCGTCAGCAATGTTCAGAGGATTTGAATCTACCCTCATTTGATTCTTGGTTTTGTCAGCAAACTTCAACCTTCCATCATTGAGAGCATTTTGAATTAGATCCCTGAAAAGAAAACATTGAGAAGTTTTATGGCCTAAAAAACCATGATATTTACAGAAACCTCTTTTCTTCCGTTGTTCCAACGGAGGAATTTTGGAATTTGGGGGTAGTATCATTTGGCCATCTTTTACCAGTAAATCAAATATTTCATCACATTTGGTAATGTCAAACGTATAAGTTTTCTTAGGGAACCTATCACTCTTATCATTTTCTACTGGGTTTTTTCCATTTGCTGGATTTAACAATTTGCAAGCATAAGGTGGCGCTTCTTTTAATTCAGCCAAGTCTATTTCGACTTCTTCAGGGCTATATGAGTCATTGAAAGACTCCTCATCAACATTCTCGGCTTCGACGTACGCCACTCTTTCTTTCTTATAGCTTTTATTTGCCCTAGCTTTCTCTGCCTTCAGGCGTTCGACCTGTCGAACCCTATCTGCTAATTGGGCCATGTCCCTGAGGTATTGGGTATCTAGTTTCTTTCTTATTGAATAATCCAAACCACCCGCAGCCATTTCGACGAGTTCATGTTCCGGAACCGTTGTGAAACATCTAGATTTCAACAGGCGGAACCTATTTAAATAGTCATCAATTGTCTCTGCGAATTTTCTTTTAACACTGGCCAATTCTTTCAGACTTATCTTAGTTTGACCCATGTAGAATTGCTCGTGGAACAACCTTTCTAAGTATGCCCATTCGTCTATCGAATTTGGCGGCAAAGTAGTGAACCAAATAAACGCATTTTTTGTCAGCGAACTAGGGAAATATTTAATCCTTAGATCTTCGTTTCCCGCTAAGTCTCCTGCTTCTGTTAAATATCTAGCAATATGTTCCACAGTTGACTCATTAGTTTCGCCAGAAAATTTTGTGAATTTAGGAACCTTAGTTCCCCTAGGCAATTCTGTTTGCCTGATATAATCTGATATAGGGGATGTATAATTTGGACGTCTGAGTCCAGTACTAAGGCCATTATTGGCCATAACCCTTTCTATCATGGCAGTTAAATTATTTTCTGTGGCCAGATTTTCTCTTCTAACTCTTTGGACTATCTCATCTGGATGATCGTCCCTACCCAAAATCCTCAATCTAGGTCGTTCTTCCTCCATTTCTTGTCGAAAGGGGACGGTCCTTTGACTTGAATCCTCCAAGTTAATTACCGGAGTCCTTTCGAACGGCTCCGTCCTTCGTGAGGGGCCTATATCCCTAGGAACCGTCCTAGGTGGGGGAACCATATCTTGCACACGTTCCAAAATAGGCCTCTCTTCTTGATTCACAGGCTGTTTGTCTTTCCTTTTAGGTGGTGGTACTCCCATGAATTCTGCCATTCGATTCATTTGCGATGATATCTTTTGGAAAATTTCTACGTTTTCTCTGTTTGTCGTAGTAACATTTGCCATTAGTGGGTTCAAGACTGAAGTTAGTTCTCTGGCCAAAACCCCTACCATATCATGGTTGCTTGCATCCATTTCTTGTCGAAATGCTGCTTGGTTATTTGTGGTAAAGTGAGGCATCTGGGTAGAGAAACCAGTGTTATGTGCACTTCGACCCACTGAACTAACATTTGGTGAAAATGCCGCATTGTTAGTTGGGGGATATATATGTCCTGCCCCTCGTACGCCTGTTCCATGTGGGTATGGCATTCCGTATGGATTATTTGGTCTCCATTCGAAAGCGGAGTTTGTACCTTGACCAAATAAATTGTTTGCAGCATTTGTCGAGGCAAACAATACGTCCTCTGCACTTGTGGATGAGGGTGCGGTTGTCGACACTGAAACTGGAACAGTCCCTGAGGGTGCTGTATTATTTTCAGGCATAGTCTGGGAATTATCTGCAGGTCTCGATCCATTTGGACCCGTTGCATCTCGTGCTTCTTGGGTAGAAGTCGAATTTGCCGCTCCTGATCCTGAACCTTGTGGGGGATCTTGATTACCCCCTGCACTGGCCGTAACAGCCATTTTCCTGTTGTACCTTCGTTTGGGAATCGGTTGTGCACTGTCTTTTAATTTACCGTTCCTAAGGTTCATACAAGGTCTTGATATTGTCTAGACAAAAACAAAACAATTGATTAAAACAATCCGCGTGACACTGTCCCACTGGGCGTGCCAATTTGTTTACGGTGATTTCCGGTAAACAACCGCTAGTCTTCCAAACTATAATAAATATGATTTGGTTACTTGCAGGATCGACTAGATTGATCCTAGGACACATAGTCAAGAAGATTGTTATCAATGTTTATTTGAATCATATTCGTAATTTGTCCTCTTCGATGAGTATTGTTCGATTCAAGAATCTTGGTAATTGCTTCGTTATATGTAATTATAACTTTAACAAGAAAGATAAATATGAAACTTAAAGATTGTTAAAACATAAAGAATCTTAAACTGCAGAAATGTTAAAGGCTTTAAAAGTAAATGATCATGAAAGTAAATTCGAAATTAAAATAAAGATACAGGAATGTAAATGACAAGAAATAAATGGAATGCAGTAACTCAGAAATGTATTCGAAAATGAAATACAATACACATGTATTAAAATGGTGGTGTCATACGTACATTTTCTCAGCGAACTCTTTCTCGTAACACTTGATACTTGAGTAAATATGTGAGTGATTTGTACAAAATGAACACACGGAATCCTAACATTAAAACTCCTATTTATACTAGTTTCGACCTTAACGGTCCTACACTAATCTGCTGCCACGTTTCTCATCAGAACTTCCAGCGAAGCCATCTGTATTTGAACGGTTACAAAACCGTCTTCGAATTTCAAATCTTCCCGCCTGAGTCCATCTTCGACGCGTGGCAGTGTAAAAACACTATGAAAACACGCTAAGTAGTAACACTTAAATATATACTTTATAAATTTTGTCTAAGTCCCGAAGACATACGCTTTCATTAGTCTTTCAGTGTTCACTATCTTCAACGAACTTAGAAGTTTGTATCTTCGAGGCATGACCATCAGTAGCCATTCTTTCACTTTTTAAGGGATGGCCATCAGTAACCATCTTTCCTTCGATTCTCAACTCCTTCGAAGGACAAACAATATAAAACAAAATCTTCAGCTAACAATAGGAACTTCATTAGAACCTTGAATCTTCTACTTGATGAGGCTTGATAAATATTCAAGTTAATCACCATCATCCAAGAGTTGGAAAGATATTAGCACCAACTTCAACAAGCATAAGTGTTGTCCTCATCAAAACAACGTCACCAGCGTCGGGATTATCAACTTCATTCTTGCAACCACATAGATCCACATTCTCCCCGTTTTTCATGATGACAACACATCTCTCTAGGAGATGGTAGAAGGGAAAAACATAAAGATAAAGTTTGAATTACTTAAACTCCCCCTCACATGAGTAGAGGGTATACTCCTCCCTCATTGGCATAATCAAAAAGGTAAAAATAAATAAGCATAACACATAGATCACATGTTTTTTAAGTAAAAGGAACATGTTACCTTATAAAGAGATGGACATGAACATTTCAGAGTAAGCCACAATAGTAGGACCTAAGATCTTACTTCTCCCTACAGAAAATAACATACAACTATGAGATCAAGCGGTAGGTAAGTTTTGTAGAGCTTCTCCCCCTTGATTCTTTCTCGAACATAACTCAAAAGTCTTTGAAGCTTTCAAAACCAAGTAAATCTAGAATCTACTTCTTTTTTTACTCAGATTCCTTCTAAGAGGTAATTATTTTCCCTTAGGAGATCTTTTCGACATCCTCTTTTCAGTCTCCTTATGCCTTAGAATAATATTGAACTCTAGGTATACTGCGTTTGACACCCGCTTGTTTCACAAACACTTAAAACTCAACCAAAAGTTAGTAAAAAATAAAGTTAATTAACTAAACAATTAATAAATCACTTATTAGAGAATCAATCAAAATTTTCTAATTTTTTAATCTTTATCATGTGTACTACTTCATAATTATAAGATAACTTAAGAAGACTCTATCTTTCGAGGAAATGACAAAACTCCGTTGATTTTCCTTATTTACCTATCATTTGAGATGTTGTTTCCGACGGTTGAGCATGAAGATAAACGAAATTAAATGAGTTTCTAAATTTGAAGAATGAGTGTAAAGTTAATGAAAAGAAAATTTTAATGTTGATACTTTAGTTACCTGATTTGATGAGTCACTAAATATCAACCCATAAAAATTAATAAAAGGAATAATTTGATTAACATAAATATAATTATGATACTAATATAAAAATAATAATTAAATTAATATATTAAATTCTTTTTTACTTTCACATTTTAGTTTTTAGGGAAAAAGACCCTAATTGCGTCCTTAATTAGCCGAAACTCCTTTATCACTGAAGCTTAATGGTTGGTTAATATATATATATTAAAGTTTTAAGTAAACCAAAATAATAATGTATGATGTTTTTTCTTTAGAAAATAAAATAAATCATTTCAATGAGATAAGTATCAGGATTCAGGATTATCTCAAATCTAGCTTGTGGAGACTTCTCTAATTTCTTAGTCTTATTTTTCTAAGTAAAATAATGCATGATCTTTAATTAGTTAGTTGGATTTGAAGGAGACCTGTCCGAAATTACGTGCACTCAAATCAAATGAGAAATGAGACTATGCTTGTCGAATAAATGTTACTAGTACATTTTTTATTAGATTATATTAGGCCTTTATTTGATATTCTGTATTTTAGTTAATTGGGCCTTATGTCATACTGGGCTTACTATACGATGTATATATACTGGCCCAGCTAGGTATTGTAAACATAACATTTTACACACAGAAATTCATATTCTTCTTTTGCTGCCTATGGCTTCTTCATCATCCTCATCAACACATAAACTGTAATATGGTATCATTGAACAAACCTTCTTTTCCGCATCCTTTCCTTCTTCTCACATAAAACCTTCATGACATCTTCTGACGAAGACCCTGCAACACCAAAATCAACGCATATATCCATGGATCCAAGCTTGAATCCAAGAAATCCCTTTTACCTTCATCCGGGTGAAAATCCAGGTGCTACCATTGTTGCTCCTTCTCTTGATGACAACAATTACCACAACTGGAGTAAATCTATGCGCCGTGCCTTAACCTCCAAGAACAAGATTTCGTTCATCAATGGCAGCCTCCCAAAACCACCACCTACCGATCCTGATTTCGAGCTCTAGGATCGCGCCAACAGCATGGTTCTCTCATGGATCAATCGTACCTTATCTCCCCACATTGCACAGAGCACCATTTGCTTTGATTCGGCTTATGAAATATGGGAAGATCTTCGTGAAAGATTCACGAAAGGTAACTACTTTCGCTTTTCCGATCTCCTTCGCGATTTACATTCGATTCAGCAAGGCGATAGATCGTTATCCACATATTTCACCGATCTGAAAATTCTATGGGATGAACTTGAAGATTTACGCCCTACACCTTCATGTTCATGCCCTACACCTTGCACCTGTGATTTAGCCAAAGTTGTGCGTAATTACAAACACATAGAATACGTTTCGTGCTTCCTCAAGGGTCTCAACGACAACTATCAGAATATTCGCACCCAGATTCTAATTCTTGATCCTTTGCCCAATATCAGCAAGGTTTATTCCTTGATTGCTCAACAACAGACTCAAACTTCACCGGCTTCCACCACAACACCTGCTATTCTATATGCAAATTCCAACACAAAGCATAAAGGGAAAGCTCCTTCGAAAACTCCTATGCTCTGCACCAATTGTAGCAAAACAAACCATACTATCGACAATTGCTACTTCAAACATGGTTTCCCTCCTGGATACCGTTCAAAGAACACCAAGAATGCTCCTGAATCCAAGCCTGCTGCCACGGAAAAAGAACTTCCTATATCAAAGGAAGATTACCAGCTTCTGCTTCAGTTACTACAACAATCAAAGAAAGACAATTCGCAGGCCAAGTCCAACACACCAGATGCAGGCATCATATCAGGTATAGTCCCTACAGGTAAACCCTTTCATAATAACTCTTCATGGATCTTAGACTCTGGTGCTTCCCACCATGTATGTCCCTTTATCCAACATTTCTCCACCCTTACTAAAATCCCACCTGTTAATATTCACCTACCAAATGGTATTAAACTCTATGCTAAATTTTCTGGCTCTATTATTTTAGCAGATAACTTTCATTTACATGATGTCTTTTATATGCCTGAATTTCACTTTAGCCTCATATCTATATCCAAACTATGCAGCACATCACCTTACACCATTACTTTCTTACACAATTCCTGCTTCATTCAGGATGTGTCTACCAAGCAAATGATTGGTCAAGTGACTCAGCAACATAGCTTGTACATCTTGGACACACTACCCATCCACACAGCTAATTGCAATACTATTAACATCACTCAAGTCACCTACCCCCTGTGGCACCATCGCCTAGGCCATCCTTCTTTAGAAGTCTTACAATCCATGTCTAAGCAATTTCCTGTAATCAAAACTCATAAACATTCTACATGTAATACTTGTCACTTGGCTAAGCAAACAAAATTGCCCTTTCCTACAAGTCATTCTATTTCTACTCATTGTTTTCAACTTGTGCATATGGACATTTGGGGGCCTATCTCCCACTCTTCCTTAGATGGTTACCAATATTTTTTAACTGTTGTTGATGACTATTCTAGATATACATGGACATTTCTTATGCACAACAAATCTGAAACAAGGCTGCATATTAAGAACTTTATTGCCTATTGTCAAAATCAATTTTCTTGTAGCATTAAAACTCTTAGAACTGACAATGGTACAGAATTTCTAATGCCTTCTTACTATGCCTCTCTTGGCATATTGCATCAAAGGAGTTGTGTGGAAACACCACAACAAAACTCAACTGTAGAAAGAAAGCATAGGCATCTCCTTAATGTTACTAGATCCCTGTTATTTCATGCCAAACTTCCCAAATGTTTTTGGTCTTATGCATTGTGTCACTCTACTTTCTTAATAAACAGAATTTGCAGCCCTCTCCTCAAACAACAAAATCCTTACCAACTGCTTTTTAAAACTGACCCTACATACAATGACCTCAAAACATTTGGGTGCCTTGCCTATGCCTCCACCATCTCTAGAAACAGAGACAAACTGGACCCTAGAGCCATTAAAAGTCTATTCTTAGGATATCCTAGTGGTATTAAAGGCTATCTCCTGTTTGACCTACATAACAGATCCATCTTCACATCTAGGAACTGTAATTTCCATGAGGAAATCTTTCCTTATGCTCCACAGACTATAGATACCATCCCTCCTCCCCTTGACAATAATAGTTCCACCATTCCCTTCTTATTTGATCCCCACACAACTCAACCTACACATGACCATGTTAATCCCATTCATGAAACACCTCATACATCACCAACAAATTCTGCTACTCAAGTAGACATCACAGATCCACAAATTCCTGTTAATACACAGGAAATTCAATCCACTAATGCACCTACAACCACCATCAATCCCCCACCAAACAGAACTTCTACTAGGCTTAGATCTGCACCAGCCCATCTAAAAGATTTCGACTGCAATGCCATTTATACTTCTCATTTGTATGACATTTCTAAATATATATCTTATTCTCACATATCTCCTACTTATTTTGCTTATATTTCTGCCATTACTACTAATGAAACACCTAGTAACTATAAACAAGCAAGTCTTCATCCCAAATGGATAGAAGCCATGAATAATGAAATCACTGCTCTAACTAAAAATCAGACTTGGACACTATGCACTCTTCCTAAAGGCAAGAAAGCAATAGGTTGCAAGTGGGTGTACAAAACAAAATTCAACTCCAATGGTACTATAGAAAGACATAAAGCAAGGTTAGTTGCACAAGGATTCAACCAAATTCAAGGTATTGACTACTTTGAAACTTTTTCACCAGTTGCAAAATTGACCACTGTAAGGCTTATCTTATCTCTTGCTGCTTCCTTAAATCTGCACCTTTTTCAACTTGATGTACATAATGCTTTCTTACATGGAATATTGGATGAAGAGGTATACATGTCTCTACCTAAAGGCATGTCCCCTACTGCACCTAACCAAGTCTGCAGACTACTCAAATCCATTTATGGATTAAAACAGTCTAGCAGAAAATGGTTTGAGAAGCTCTCTAATGTTCTTATAAACAATAACTCCATCCAATGTACCTCTGATCACTCATTATTTATTCACAATTCCAAACATTATCATACTTTCATTCTAATATATGTTGATGACATTCTCCTTGCAGGAAATAATCTAGATATCATCAACAACATCAAACAAACTCTGCAGCATCATTTCCACATTAAGGACCTCGGGCACATGAAATACTTCTTGGGATTGGAACTGGCACGCAACAACAATGGAATCAACATTTGTCAACGCAAATACACTCTGGACCTGTTGGCTACAACTGGAATGCTTGGCTGCAAACCATCTTCAACACCTATGGCTCGCGACACAAGACTCCAATCTACTGATGGCACACCATTAGAAGATCCAACACAATATCGAAAATTAGTCAGGCAGCTCATATATCTCCTCAACACAAGACCTGACATATCATACGCCGTCCAGCAACTCAGTCAACAAATGAATAAACCAACTGATGTCCATTACTCTGCAGCCATGCGCGTACTGCGTTACCTCAAAACCTCTCCGGCCCAAGAAATCCTGTTCCCTACAAAGAACACTCTCCATCTCAAAGCTTTTTCTGACTCAGACTGGGCAACATGCCCAGAAACTCGTAAATCCGTAACAGGCTATTGCATCTACCTAGGCGAATCACTCATCTCCTGGAAGTCCAAGAAACAAGCTACCATCTCACGCAGTTCAACGGAAGTTGAGTACCGCTCTATGGCTTCCACTGTATGTGAGATATAATGGCTAACAAACCTTCTTACAGAGCTTCACATACCTTTCACCACCCCTGTCGTTCTATACTGCACCAAGCATATTGACCTGGACTGCCACTTCGTACGCGAAAAACTACATCAGAATTTGTTCCGTCTACTACCTGTTTCATCAACTCAGCAACTCGCGGATATGTTTACAAAACCTTTAAATTTCAAACCATTTTCAGAGAATATTTCTAAGCTAGGATTATATTCCATATACCCCAAGCTTAAGGAGGGGTATTAGATTATATTGGGCCTTTATTTGATATTCTGTATTTTAGTTAATTGGGCCTTATGTCATACTGGGCTTACTATACGATGTATATATACTAGCCCAGCTAGGTATTGTAAACATAACATTTTACACACAGAAATTCATATTCTTCTTTTGCTGCCTATGGCTTCTTCATCAACTTCATCAACACATAAACTGTAATATTTTTTATATTAAATTATTACTATATATAAAAAATTAATCTATACTTTTTTTTTAATAAATAATGATATATATATATATATATATATATATATATATATATATATATATATATATATATATATATATATATGAACAAAAAGATACAACGATCGACAATTTACCTCTTTATACAAGAAAGAGGTAAAATGTTCCAAAAATGAAAATTACAAGCCGTAGAAGAATCATTAACTGAGCTAAACCATTTCTACGAAGTGAGCACTATAGCGCTATAACACTCGTCAAAGGTAAAAACATTACCACTAAAATTAATCTATACTGTTTGACTATACTTAGTATCATCACTTGAAGTTCTACATACCTTAATATAGCTAGTATAATTAATGTTTTATATCGAATTAAGTCTAGTGTTAGGAATAGGTGAGATGTGCATTTAATATTACATATCTATCAAATATTAAATTTTGTATTCAAATAATCAACATTTGCAATTAAATATTTAAAGTAATCATGGTTTTCAACTATTTTTCAAACTAAATCAATTTTAAAACAAAAAAAAATTAAAACTAAGAGGTGTCGTCAATCGAATTGACGACGGCATGTGATGTAGTCAATTCAACTGACGACTGCATGCATTTCATAAGAGGTATCACTAATTGAATTGGTGACAGTGTATCAGACTTAAGTGGTGACACCTCTTTTTTTTTTTAAAATGATTAATAGCACGAAAAAAATCGTGAAAACCATATGAATATTATTCTAGATGTCAATTTTCCTCACTTTCAATTCACTGTAAACCCATCATGTTTGAATGTAAGATATAATTAATAACATCATTGCCAAAGACAATACCTCATAAAAAAAGACAATAAAGATGTCTAGGGGTGACAAACGGACATGTCCGTCCCGTTTAGGTCCTCCTAATAAAAGCCTGCAAAAAATGAAATGCAGCGAACATACTTAAGGATGCAGGCCTAATATCTTGACCCGTCCCACGTTAAAATTGAGGATGGGGCAAGACGGACCCGCAAACACTGCTCTTTTTAGGCCTAAAAATATAAAAATTTATGTAAATGCATGTGCCCGCAAAATGCCGCATAAAAAACAGGACGGGGAGGTCACATTAGAGGGTGGGAGTCTAAATCTTTGGTCAGCCCCACACTAAAGTGCGGGCAAAACTGATATGTCCAACGCGCTGGGTCAATTTTGCCACTTCTGCATATGTCAATTAAATTTTCTACCATTTTTTAATACTAGATATCTAGTCAAAAGAGTAGATGAAAATAACCATATAGAATAGATGAAAATAACTGCATTGAAAAAACTGATGAAAAAAAGTAATGAGATACATACCATACCACTTGTCTAACTTTGTATTTATTACAAAATAATTCTAAATATTCAATCGCCAATTAAATTGACTATTACATGCAGTCGTCAATTCAATTAACAACACCTCTTTATTTTATCATGTTAGCGTCAAATAAGTGACAACAACTTTGCATTTCAAATTTTATTTGTTTGAAACTAAGTTACTTTAAGAAATAACTCCAAATATAGGTTATTTTGAAAAATAAACTAAAAAAAAGTTGGTTATTTAAATAAAAAAATGTCAAATATTATTGATCCATAGTATGCATCAACTTTATGAATACTTATGAACGTGTGCATGATAGTAGAATTTATTTTAAGTTTATCTAAAAAAAAAAAATTTTTAAAAATTTAATAAAGACAATTTAGTAAATAAAAAAATGGAAAATCTAACCTATAAAAAGTTAGTAAAATTGATAGCTGGACAATTCCAACTTATCTCTTAAAAAACTTTCAATAGTATAAAGAGGAAGCGAATTCTATGAATTGTCAAAATCAACAAAAAGTTGCATTGGCTAATCTATTTGAACATGCATTTTCGTCTCTAAAAATGTCAAAGAATAATATTCAAATTAGAAAATATACGAATGACTAGCATTGAGTCAGTTTCAAGTCAAAGATTTCTCAAATTCTTCTTGTTAGCATATTCGATAACAAGTATGATTTGTGCTTTGGTCATTTCCGTTTCTTCCATCGGAGGGATAATTTGTGCAGCTAGTTCACGCCATCTTTGCGCGTACTCTTTGAAGGACTCTTTTTCTTTCTAGGACATAGCACGAAGTTGATCTTTGTCTGGTGCCATATTGAAGATGTAATTGTATTGTCCGATGAATGCTTCACCCAAGTCATGGAATATATGGACGTGTGTACTATCCAGACCCATGTACCATTTTAGAGGAGCTCCTGATAGGCTATCCTGAAAGTAGTGAATTAGTAAGCGTTGATCTTAGGAATGCATGGACATCTTCCTAACATACATAATCAAGTGGCTATGCGGACAAGAATTCCCTTTGTACTTCTCAAATCTTAGGATTCTGAACTTGGAGGGAACTCTGACATTCGGAACCAAACAAATATCATTAACTTCCTTTCCAAACATATTTCCCCCTTAGAGCCTTGATCTCTCTTTGCATCTCTAGAAATTGATCCTCAAATTCATCCATCCTACCAATGTCTTCAGAAGGTGCACCATGGAAGATAAACTCACTGTGAAGAGGAACAATGTTCACTATAGTAAGAGTAGTGGTCATAATTGCTTGAGGGATTGTAGCTTGTTGTCCAGCCAATTTGAAATCCATTTTTATTCCAAAGGGTCTAGTGATCGTATGATTCTATACCGGAATTGCAGTAGTTTGAGGATTCACAACTTTAGAAATCACAGTTGCTTGAGCTTAAGTTGATGGTTGATTCTGAGCAGCCACCAGGTCTTCAACCAAAGATGTCAGTCTCTAAATACTAGTGTGCAAGACAACAACTTCCTCTTGCCATTCTTGGTCATACACTTCACCATCTGCCATTCTTTGACAATGATTGGCGCGAGTATTATACCGGTGGGTCAGCTTAACTTTAAGGAGAGAAAGAAGGAATGAGACTCTGACTCAGGAATGAACAATGTGACGTGATGCATGCAATGCAAAAGACTTTTTCATTTTTGTTTTTATTATTTTCAAGGAATTATTAAGAGAGTTTAAATGTGAATACCATAAGATAACTTGAAAAGATAATTTCATTAATAATAAGGTACACTGTACAAGCATTCAAGATACAAGAGCTTCCAAGAAATGAGATTTTCTGTATGTTTGATTCAAGAGGCAAAGCCTCCTATTTATAGACAAGATTTGTGATTTGTTGGGGGGGGGGATCATATCATTTGATGGTTTCAAACTGAAGTTGTGTGACTTTGCTTCTTGGTGAAGAAATGAGAAAGTTATGGTTTCAATGGTACTTGGCAAACTTTAAACATGACTTAGGGAAGCCTTTCTACATATTAGAGTGGTGCTTGTTAGTTTATGTTGGATTGTGATTAGAGGAAACAAGTTAGAGACTCAATGCAAGAGTTGTTGGTGATTAAAGTCACTTTACAAGAATGGAAGTCAAGTCTTTATGCATTAAGTGGAATAATTCTTTGGCTAATGATCAAAACACTTGGGCAATGCATCAAAACTTTGTGTAAACCTATGATTAAGGAAGGATTTGCATGTTATAGGATCTGTAATCAAGAATTTGGTAGGTTTGGCTCATGGTTGCAACTTGGTTCATCATAAAATTTGACTTATAATTCAAGTATGGAAGTCGAACTTCATATCTTCGAATCTCCTAGCTCACAAATGCTATGAAAGAGTTCTTGTACTTTTTGGAAAGCCCTAAACACCCTCTACAACTGTCATATTTGGTGTTTTTTCAAATTCTCAATTATCTTGATGTAAAATGGCTTCAAATTTCTTACTTTTAGAGAATAAATCCGCCTTCATGAAAATTTTCTAAGTGTTTGAAAAATTCAACAACTTTGTAGCTTTATAACTTAAAATCCTTTCATTTATGGAAAAATATTCACATGGACAAAGTTGTATATCTTAATTTTCTCTTCAATTGAGGCTTTGGAGCATAAAATATAGTTACTTGTTGAGGAAGTTATGACCTTCCAAAGTTAAGCATAAAACATGTATTTCTTCATGAAAAAGTCAAAACCATAATCTTTGACTATTCATCCCTTGATTAGTTTTCTTAATTTTTATTGATCAAATGAATTCAATAATCTTATATTCATGAATTTGATTTTAAAAAGTTCATGGTTGACCACATTTCTCGAAAGTCAAAGGTGATCTGGAACAGTTGACTTTTTCCAAATGAATTGCATTCTTCTAAGTATCAATTGGATCAAGCTCTTCTAGCCAAATGAATTATATGAATGGATTTTAATGAGGCATTTGAGATCTTGAATCATGCTGTAAGCCATATAACTATGCCTTGACAAAAAGTCAACTTTCCAGAGAATTAGGTCAAAAACCCTAATTGTGTACCAGATGAATTTGAAGGTTGTTGATCTTGATTTGAACCACACTTGAGCTTGGATATTGATGAGGAGAATCAATTGAGCATATGAGAAAACTTGAGCCACCTTGTGAGCCACAAAACCCTAATTTGTCTAAGCTCTTTGATCAGTCACCTACCTTGTGAAACAAGCAACAGGTAAACACAATCTTTTTTTTGAATATCTTTGGTTAGCAAATGATGCATGAATGATTATAAATGATGATAATGATGGTAACACTCTTTTATATTTAATGCAAATGAGATGGGATCTCAGGGTCAAAATTTGGGGTACAACACTTCCTATGCCACGAGTAAAGCGAGGAGGTTTTTGAGTATTATTTGATGATACACCTTTTTGTCTTTAAGTTGGTGTGAATCACGAGAGATTCCTCGATGTTGCGGTGTCACACTATTTTAACGTTCATTCGTTTTTTATTTCTCCTTCTCGGGGTTATAGTGGTAAATCTGTCATTCTGCATGGATGTGTTACAAAATCATTGAAAGCTATGAGGTTGTCACTGATGTATGGACTCATATCTAGCTTGTGGAGTCCTAGATATTTGAGTGCGTCAACATAGAGAGAATGGTACATGATTTTCCATTGTCTAGGAGGAATCATGTTACTTGTAAGATCTGCAACCGTGAGCGTTACCCCTGGAGGTAATTATGTGTTTGAGACTCCGTCCACATGTCTCATATGAGAAGATGAAGGCAGAGATGCATGACCCCCAAAAGCTAACACCTTTGCATCAACCAGGCTATAACCTACCGATGCCTGCGATGATTGAACTCTTTCCTTCCTAACTAATGCATGTTGCGAAGCTCCGCCGTGCCTCAATTTATCTTGCTTATCAGCCATAATGCCTATAATTAAACCATACAAGCATCATACAAATGAAGCACAAAGAAGTGAAGCCAAATAATGTAGACAAAAAAAAATCTGGAAATACATCTCCGAATTATGGAAATCAAAACGTTGAAAAAATTCGGAGATGCATTTTCGTAATGTTCTACAGCTCAAATGAACGAAAATGGCTGAAATTCACTTCTTTCCAACATCTAAAATAACGCATTGATAATTTAAACTACCTATCAAACACATTGTTCATTTAAATAACATACCTAAAGTACGTATTACATAACCTAATGACGAATTTCTACAAATGTAAATAGAATTAAAAAAAAGCATATAGAAAAACAAAAAATCTACCAAATATGAGTTTAGTTTGATGCTGAGTGGACTCTTTGATCGATTGGATGTTGATGGTAGAAACTTTAAAGTGAGTTGAATGGGTTTGAGAGAATGTGAGTTGAGAAAGTTTGAGAGTTGAAGAGTTTGTATTTTATTAAGGTGAAAAGTGTGTCTTTAAAATACAAGTTAACAAAATTCATCATTAGATATAACAAAGAAGAAAAATCGCAACGACAAAATTTAAATGCAAGAGTATAATTTTATTACACTTATGAATGAGTCATGATATGACACAAATCCAAATATATGGCCAGTTTGTTTCAGCTTTAAAAAAATGGATTTTTTCTTTGTATTTTTGAAAATAGATTTTCTAAAACCGTTTTTTAAAATATTACAAGTTTTTTTATATTCGTTTTTTCTAAAATAAAACACTTAATTTGACATCCTATAACATAAACATACATAATTGAAGACCAAAACTTAGTCAAAATCATAATTTTTTCAAAAAGTTGTATTTCAAAAATGATTTTTATGAAAATCTATTTGAAATAGCTTCAAAATTAAGTGATTTTTTGAAATTTTGATATCCAAATTTTTTCCCCATAAATAGATGAAATACCTAAAATCACATTTTAAGAATAACTATTCAAACAGATTTTTCATTTGAAGCTTTTATAAAAAATTTCTTTGTAAAAAAATTTTTCGCAAAATTTGATAACACTATAAAAATCATTTTTAAAAAAAGCCAAAACAAACGGGCCCATAATCAACTACTTGTTCTTTTCATTTAAGGCTAAAGGTCCACATAACTTTATTTTCATGAAACAATAATGAAGTAGACGTAACTGCTCATTTAATAAATATCCAGCATGCTCCAGTTAAAAAGGTTCGATCAATCACACAAACTAAGGTACTATTAGTTCTTCTGATATCATTCATAGATACTTGCTAAAGTGATTTTAATCATTGGTGATCGACCTCGCCATTATGGATCTCACGGTTGATTTGTTCATGCCTATGTTGGATAATGAATTAAATGAAAACAAAACTCAAAAAGATTGATGTAATCAAACTGTGATGTCGTTTTCTGTTTTTTCACATTTTGTGTAAATGAAAGCAGCTCAAGAGTGATCGTGCAATTTGCATCAGCTTATAATGCAATTTGTGTACACACGTTAGTCGCACTTTTGCATATAGTGTTGAAATAGTCTTGTAATATTAAATTGGGTACATTACTATTGTTGTGTCTTTTTCATTTTATGATTATTGTTCTAAAACAACATATAATTATGATAATAATAATAATAATAATAATAATAATAATAATAATAATAATTAATAATAATAATAATAATAATAATAATAATAATAATAATAATAATAATAATAATAATAATAATAATGTGAAAGGTCTCCTAACAATACACATTGTGATGCTATTACTCTCGAATGTAAACGGTTACTAACATCATTTTTTAGGAACTCTTATGTTAAGTTCATTAGGAGACAAGCTAATGAAGTTGCTCATGTCTTGACTCGGGCGGCTACATCTTTCGCTAGTTTTCAGATTTTTATTGATGTACCAACATGTATACATTCTCTTATTAATAATGAAATGAAGAAATTGTTCTTTCCTCGAAAAAAAATAATTTAGAAAACATGTCCATTAACATTTTATAAATTACTAGCTACTTACTCTTAAAATTGTATTGGTCTTCCATTAATTTATAAAATTAAGGTGAATTCTTATCTACCCAACTCAAAAAGTTGGGTAAAGTTACATTTAGTGTAAAATCTCTTGGAAACAACAAATAATTGTATTATTTTAGAATTAATTAAATATGTTAAAATTAAATGGGATCTTGTAATTGATTGAAGGTAAACTACCCAACTTTTTGTGATGGGTAAAGAAGTTGTCCCCTAAAATTAAACCTTAATTTTAAAATATCAACCAATAAATATTATACATCACATGGTAGATGTACTTGAATAATGAGTGTAGTCTATAGTTGAATAAATTTATGATAGATGAAATTATTGTAACTTTTTATTAATAGGAAGCCTAATATTAATATGATGGTTTATTAGGTGGCGTTTAACCTGGGTAGTTCATTTTTTTAATTTAATTACACTATTGGTTCTCGTGTATTGACCAACTCACGAAATTAGTCCTTCCATTTTAAAACAGAACAAAGCAGTCCCTAAACTATGTTGTTGGTTGCAATATTGGTCTTATTCCCTATTTCTCCTCCAAAAACGCTGATGTGGCAAATGAACCCCTCCATAAGTACATGACATGTCATTAAAATCAGAATATGATATTAAATAAACACAAAGATCAAAATTCAGAAATTAAAACAAATAAAGTTAAAAAACAATTGATATTTAATTGAAAATAAAAATTGATATTTTATTGAAAATAATACATAATCCGTAATACTAAAAGGCCATAGCCACCAGCCAACCACCTTAACTAGAAGATGAATCTTCATCTTCTCCAACCACCTGCAACCTTTAGAAAAATCCAGAATCACCCTAAACCTAACATCAGCACTTCCAAACCTCCACCAACACATAGATCCGACCCCTCTTATTGCTAATACAACCTTTAAACAAAAAAAGTGAAAATAAAAATTAATGTTTAATTGAAATAATTTCAGAATCCCTAATTCTCAATCCATCTCTTCTTCCTCATTTTCGCTATAGGTCTTCTCATCTCTGCGTCCTTATTCTTTCATGTATCATCGTTATTCATCCATGCTTGTATCTCATCACTATGACATAAAAATCGGATTTATCTGGTTGGCATCATTACCAACTTCTTTCTCCAAATTATGATTCCATCTTTATCTTGTGAGGCAGAAAATTTTTCGGCTTTCATCACTTATCATAGTAACATCAACAAACTCTATTGAAGTCCACACTTGAGACGTATTTGTTTTGTTCCCCTCTGCAACAGAACTTGGGCCAAGTGATTTTTATGGGGAAAATGATAAACTAAACTCAATTGCACGCAAGTGTTCTCAAAATAGTTTTTGTTGGTTCAGTCTTTCTTTGTTCTCTTTTCAACATCTTCATTTTTCGTTGAACCTACCATCCATGAAGCACCTATTTTTGTTAAAATCACATAGTAAGTAGTAACAATAGAACAAATCAACTTCAATATGAATAAGGAATAAATTAGATTCATGTATTCTAAACAAATCAATGTGAAAAACAAAGAAATCAGTCTTAACCAAACAGGAAGAATGAAGAAGAAACAAGAGAAATCAATGAAGACATGGGAGAAAGGAGGAGATCGCGAAAATTAGGGATGACAACGGGTCGGGTCGGGTGCGGGCTTCACACAACCCAAATCCGCACCCAAAATCACCACCCGAACCCAAAGACAATTCAGGTGACAAAATGACACCCACGCCCACACCCGTTGGGTTCGAGTTTTTTCACCCAAACCCGAACCCGCAGCAAAATACATAAAATATATTTTTCATACAACTTTCCACAATAAATATAAATATATATATATATATATATATATATATATATATATATATATTTAGTTATTTATGTATATATATTATATTATATATATTATATTATACTATCTATATATATATATATATATATATATATATATATATATATATATATATATATATATATATATATATATATATATATATATATAAGCGGGTGTGATTTCGGGTGCGGGTTTCACACTACCCAAACCCGCATCCGAAATATCGGGTGGCACCCGAATTCGAACTCAGTCAACTTGAATTTTTATCCGTTGACTCAGATTCGGGTGCGAGTGAGCCCCCACATATTTGGGTCTGCCTGTCTTCCTTAGCGAAAATGAGGAAAAAGAGATGGATTGGGAATTAGGGATTCTGAAATTATTTAAATTAAATATCAATTTTTATTCATTTTTTTTGTTTAATTTCTGAAATATCAATTTAGTGACATATAAATGTCATTTTCAAGATTCGTTTGCCACCTCACTTAAATTTTTGATACATCAGCATTTTTAGAGGGGAAAATGAACTTTAGGACTAAAATTGCAACAAACAACATAAAATAGGGATTGCTTTGTTCAGTTTTAAAAATGAAGGACCAATTTCGTGAGTTGGTCTAAATGCAAGGACCAAAAATGTTATTAAACCTTTTTTTTTTATTATGAGAAAATTGCATTTTAAGCTATTGATATATTATTGTTTAATTTGAAAAGTTGTCATGAATGATTCTGGTTATCTATTAATAATTTTTTATCAAATTTTAATTCTTGATTGTTTAATGTTTTTTTATTAGATAATATATTTTTAAGATTTCATATTCATCTTCAAACCTTCATCTTCTTCAAATTCATCTTGTTGTCTTTTATTTTTAACCCAAGTTCTTAATTGAATGACTGAATAATTAATTCTCATTTATATTCATCTTCAAACCTTCATCTTCTCCAACTTCATCTTCATCATATTTTTCTTCTTCAAAACATCTTTAAAAATCAGATTTAAAAAAATAAAACCTAAATCTAAAAAGGAAAATTGATGATAGATGATGATGAATAATGGAAAGAAATTTAGATTTCTGGAAGTAAAAATTAGAAGGAAAAAACTCGGTCCCACTACATGTCATCATCCTCACCTTCTGTCATCTTCATCTTCCATCAGTCCCACTGCATGTCATTCTTATTTTATTCTTTATAATTGTTAAATATGCTTGGATCTCAACCCCAAAAGCTAGCTTAAGAGGTGAGGTTGCCCTCGCATATTTATACATCCAACCGTCTGGAAACCTTAACAATGTGAGACTTCAAATAAACTCTAACAAACACAAATACCAACTTCAACACCCACCCTCACGCCTAGCGTGTAGCCTTAGGTCAAATGCCCACATTGCAGTCCTTAACCCGACTCTGATACCATGTTAAATATGCTTGAATCTCAACCCAAAAACTACACTTCCATTCTAATAATATTCAAACTATTAGGCATAAAAGACTTTATTAAAGGATATTTCATTCACTCTTGATGGCGTGGATGCCTATAACATATCTAATGATAAGATTAATATATTAATTAAGGAGGAGATCTTACCGCCACTTGATTCTAGTGACTTTGATGAACTTATAGATTGCATAAGAGGAAAATTCACAAGAAAAAAATAGGAAGGGTTCTAACAAACGTAGCAAGCTTTTGGAGATAATCCAAACTAATATATATGGTCATTTAAGAATAGCATTGTGTGGGAATAATTAGTTTATAACATTCATAAATGGTTATTCTAGTTTTGGTTATATCTACTTGGTGAATGATAAGTCTTTATCACTTGAAAATTTTAATATTTTTAAGACTGGTGGAAAATCAATGTCACCGAAAGATTAAGATATTTAGATCAGATAGAGGTAGTGAATATTATTTTAGACATTGTGAGATTGAACATATATGGAACCTTTCTTCAAATACCTTGAGGAATATGGAGTTATTTCTCAATTTAATATGTATGGTACTCGTGTACAAAATGGTGTAGTTGAAAGGTGTAACAATACCCAGATGGATATAGGAATACTATTTAAAAAAGCGCTTCTAACGTCTAATACAAAATATATTTACCTCGGCCAAAGAATCAAGGTAACGAAGGACGTTATGAAAAGTAATGACTTAACACCTCAATTTTTAAAACACCAAGGTAAAGGTTTATTATGGCATGAATTCGAACCACTTTTATTATTTACAAAAACAAGCGTTTTTTTTATGTCGTTTATCATAAAAATCGTGGGGGTCATTAGTTTATTTTATAATAAAACTTGTTACAGTGTTTACAAAGAATATTATATTAATTATCCATAAAGATCATATATTGCATCTTCAATTCCTTGAAATTCTGGGCACGATCAAATACTGGAAACCTCTTTTCTCAAAACAAAACAAAACAAAAGGGTTTGTTAAATGATATTCTCTAGGGATCTTGCATGAATTTGTTTCTGGTGAAAAAATGGGTAAGATAATTAATATCAATAATCAAAAATATTTTCAGTATAAATAAAATTTTAATAGGACAAACCTTGAATCTAGTTGATTTTCTGCTCTTGCAATCCATCGAAGAGAATATTTCCAAGTTTCCTTATGTTTCAAGTGCTTCATATGTTTCATTTAGATTTCCAATATCGTAAGAGAACTTATATAATGGACGTCCCTTAGGATTCACGCAGATCACTAATGGTGGATTCTTAAGTGTCGATAACCTTTATATGGACGACAAATATTTGTTTAAGTCCGTTGAATGAAAATATTGAAAGAAAAACTTAACTATCATCTCGGTTTTCAATAAAACCGAGGAATTAGAGTAAAATAAATGTTTTCTCAAAAATGGTTACATTGTTTATTCATAATATTAAAAATACATTGTATGAAAAATATCTTGGTAGAATATCAAATTGTTTACCTAGAATATTAAAATTACAACATGAGCATGTCACATACAATATTTGTTGCATACAATGTATTTTTAATATTCTGAGTAAAAAAACCATTTTTGGAAAAAAATTTATTTTACACTAACCCCCAGTTTTAAAACAAAATCGAGGGGTTAGAGTAATTATTTTTAAATGGTTACATTGTTTATAATATCAAAAATACATTGTATGCAACAAATCTTCGCAGAATATCAAGATTGTTTACCTAGAGTATGTCATACCCCAAATTTGTCCTACCCCTTTACTGCTAACTAGCTTAGACTTCACATTTCATCTGCATACCTCCATTAGGGCATCAACATAACATCTTGCATCATTAATCAATAACTTTGCATGGGATCAAAGGTCTTCTAGTGAATTAAGATTCTATTGGTCCGAGGCTCCTACTTCAGATAGACTTGTTTCAACAGGTTCTTCTGTGATTGAGTTATGGAATTAGGATTGTGGTTCATGGATGTTGTAGATTTCCTCATCATTAAGCTTCAAAGTTATTTTTCATCCATATTCAGCAAATTCAATGATTAAGGGTTTTATTTCCCTATTTTTTGTGGTGATTCAAAAGATACTGCTCATTAGTGGAACTATGAGTCATTGACATTGGGGTTCATGCAAGAATTTGGACATATATAGTGTAATTGGGATTTTGTGCAAGAATTAGGTGAAACACGGTGGAACCTGTGAATCATTTCGAGGTTAGAGAGTATATGGCAAGATTTAGACTCTTGGGTCAAAGTCAAACAAGGAAGGTTCTCTACCGTGATCGCTTGATATACAAGAAGCAAAATAGTCAAAATGGAGTCTCTAGGACCATGGAATCCTTGAATTAAAGAGAAAAAAACAAAACAAGAAGGCAAGCTTCATCCAACTTCATTCAAAGTTCAATTACAAGTCAAACTCAAATTCATTACACTACGCTTCATATCAAGAACCCAAATCCATTACAAAATTTACTTCCAAACATGGAGATATGTTACAAAAATAAAATTACAAAAATTGGCAGTTGACTTTTTGGGTCAACTGTTGACCATTGACCATTGACCTCAGATACTTGACTTTGACTCCATGTATTCTAGTCCCTCCTAAAACTATCTCTCTCCATCTTGAATGGTGACCTTCGTTTTCATTGACGTCCAAGAAAGTCTCAAGTTCTCCAAATCATGCTTAATCCTTTGCATAACTTGCGCCCTCCATGATAGTCTTACAGTCCATGCGCCAAGAGATATCACCCTGCAACATATGGCCTCATCAGTATGCAACAATGCCCCTGCAACAATTTCATACACATTCATTTCAAATCACACACACACCACATGCTGTCAATTCAAAACATCCATGTTCAAATTAACTATCACTAATACCTGCAGCATTCAAATTAACACTACAGAAGCAGCAAAGAGAAAGAATTCATTTCATGATCAAACACAGATTACCAAAATCAGATTTATGAGAAACTACAAAGCAGCCCCATAAACCATACCACACATCCATAATACATTCAAAAAATTCCACAAATTAAGCCAAACACCCCATCATAAAACCTGTATAAACAGTTCTACAAACTAAACAAAACCATCACATATATCCACATACAAAGCCAAACAGTCACCATCACTGATCAACTTACCACCACTTGCAGCGGTACGCGTCCATACTTGCCACACTACCATAACCTGCCGCACAAAACAAACAAGTTCAGAATATCCTCATCACATCATGAATAAATTGTTCTGTCATAAGGAAACAAAACAGTACCGGTTCAGTTTGGTTTCAAACAATGCACATTCATTCCGCACAAGAACTTCTAAACGCCTTGAGGCAAACTGAGGACAAACTAGTACTGTGGAAACTTCATGGGATTTGCCGCGCTTCATGCCGAATGTTATCTCCCAAGCTATGCAGAACAGCTGAAGAACATCCAGAGATTGTTTTGAAAGTAAATTTTGATGGGAAAAGCCAAAGTGCAAAAGTCTAAATGTTAAGTACTTCTTTACCTCCACTTTTACACAGAGGCATCTGGAATCTTCTTCATGTTCGCTTGCCGAGTTTCAAAAAAAATAGAGGATGCCCTCTTGACGCGTAACATAGCTCGAGGCAGCACCAATCCTCCAACGGGAATCAGTGATTTGGTTCTTGAATCGTCTCCATCCATGAACCTGTAGCTTTTAAAGTCTATCTCCCAAACTGTGACAGATCCCAAGCAGAAGATACGTTAGCAGAAAAAACCAGAAAATTAGACACTAACTTCTTCAGACATTTCCTCTTGGCCTAACACTTACTCCTAACATTTATTAACCAAGCTAACAGTTTCAATTTCCAACCTCCTTTCTACCATTCATCATACCAACTAACAGCTTCTAACAGAGCTCATAACAAGCCCATAACTGTACAAACAGTCCCTTTAATCCTACAATAAACCATCCCTAACTAACATTGAGCCAACAGTTTTTAACCTAACCAATTCCTAACTGTCAAACCTATAACTAACCATAACTGAATGAAAACCTCCCATAACAAACTCCTAACTGATTCAATCCTCACCATTGATCCAATAACCGATTCCTAACAATTCCTAACACTCATAACAGTCCATAACTAACTGAAACAGCTTCATAACAGAAATAACAACCTCTAGCCAATTCATAAACCGCCAAAACCTTTCAATCCTCACCATCCAATCACTAACCGAATCCCTCAGATCTAATGGCCCTCAATCCTCACCCTCTAACTGATTTCACTCTCCCTCAACCTCTATATAACAGAACTTCCCTCCACAATTCAGGGTTCAGCCATTCATCTACACTTCAATTCACACTCCACACTCATTCTCCATCTTCACAATTCAACACACGCTTCATTCATCACACTCACCAATCATCTCCATCTTCAATCCCTCTCCATAACCGTCTTCAACCTCCTTCAATCACCATCACTTCTGCAACTTCTCCTTTCTCACTCTCTTCAACTACTCTCCATCTCCACCATCAACACTCTCCACCTCACCCTCTCACAAAAGCTCTCTCACCATTGTTGTACAAGACTTCACCTCGAAGTCTCGTTTCAACTGAGCTTAGCCTCCATCAATTCCTAATCTATATAACCTCACCACGCCAACAATTACAATACCGCAATGATTCACACGCGACAAATGATTCAGAAAACAAAAGAAGGTGAAGAAGAAGAAAGAAGATTCGTAAAAGAAAGAGACTAAGGAATCGGAGACTTACTCGACATCGTTCTGCGTTTATTTCGCTTGTTTCGCGCCATCACCGCTAGGATCCTCCATCTCCGTTCTTTTCCTCTTCACCGCAGGTAAGTGAATCTAAACTCTCCGTTCTCCCGTTCCCTGATCTTTACTCGTAGTTGTTTGGACTTGAATTTGTCACATCTGAAACCTAGGGTTCTTCTTCCCCTTTTTTATTTGAGACGTTTCCGGATTTCTAAGCAATTTCCGCGTGAGACTAGGGTAGAGGATGATGAAAGGTTTAGAAAGAGGCGGTGATTTCAAGGTTTGGCCGAACTCCTCCGCCTCCGGCGCGGCGGAGCGATTTCCGGTGAGCTTGAATGAGAAAGGAGAGCGAGGGGGGGTGCGTTCACGATGAATCTGATGCGTCACTTAGAGGAACCCTATTTCCCTTTCCTATCATCTTCAATTAGCATTAACATTAGAATTAATTAGGTTTTTAATTGAGATCAATTAAAGCTGACTGAGTTTAATTCGAACTAGCACTGTTTAATGTGAATAATTGGGTTTTAATCTGAATTAATTGTACCTATTTTGGCATAGTAATCATGATAATAAAAATGGTTCCATAGAAAAATCATCTGGGCCGCGGAATGCTGAGTGCACCCCCTAAAAGCCCACACCTACTTTTTGTGTTGATCAATTGGAATAAAAACCCTGTTGGGCCTAATTCTTGGGCCCTACGCCTGTTACTCACCACACTACTAATTTCAGCATTAACCCCCCTGACTCCATTGAAACTTGATAGATTTTTAGTTTTTTTTAGAGTTTAATTCTTAGTTTCTCTTAGAAATTCCTTCATAAGAATTATCCTTTTTGTTAGATTGTAGGTAATCATTAACATAAAAAACTCATAAAAATATAGTTTTAGGCTAATTGTTTTAGTCTTTGCTTGACTTGTAATACAATTTCTACCATAAAAAGTCATAAAAAATAGTAGTATATTTTAGGTTAATTTTTGAATTGCCTCTTTTATTCCTTTGCACCATTTCCATGTTATTTTCGTATAATTGTTGTGCAATCTTGTTGTTTAGCTTTTCGGCCATATTTTTTGGCCTATTTGGTTAATACCATTTTAATGCTCCTATTAGAATTTACCATGTTAACATTAGATTTCCTTTGTACATAGACAACTTAGACTAGATTTTAGGAATAGTTCCCTTTTCATTCTTTTTCTTTTCAACTTTTAAAATACTTAATAAAAATCGATGAAGATCATACCGTTGCTTTATTTCGTGGTAGGAAAGAAATGATTGAGGCGTAGGCCTCGATGTATGTTCTTTCCTACTTAGCGGAGAAGAAATGATTGAGGTGTGAAGCCTCGATGTATTTCTTAACCGTTGTTTAGAGAAACGATCGTGGTGTAGGCCTCGATGTGCATTCTCTAAATATTCACAAAAAAACTCTTTTTGTATCTCCTTTACTTAGCGGAGAAGAAATGATTGAGGTGTGAAACCTCGATGTATTTCTTAACCGTTATTTAGAGAAACGATTGTGGCGTAGGCCTCGATGTGCGTTCTCTAAATATGCAAAACAAAACTCTTTTTGGTATGATCTAAGTCACAAACAAAATTCCCTTAAAAAACACCAACCAAAAACACTTAAAACACTAATAAATGGTCAGATTTAAAACAAAGTAAGGAAGTGGTGCGAAGCCTTGTAGTAGGTTCTCGTCATCATGGAATTACCCTAAAAGACACAAACCAATCTCTTTTTTCTTTTCTTAAGGGCAAGTTATCTCCGCTCCATTGCATCCTAAGCTGTCCCCTTATGCAAGAGCGCGAGCGTTAACGCCGCCCAACTAAAAAACACAAAAACAAACAGAAAATCGTGAGCCGAGCTACGGTAACTCTGATTCCTGAAAAGGATACGTAGGCAGCGGGGTAGGGCCCGTGCGAGTATAATTCTTTATTTTCCCTACATTTTGCATTCATTTCGCATTTAGACATAGACATATTTATACACCCTTTAGATAGAAACAAACATAGGTGGATACCATCGAGTACGATGGGCGCGAGGGGTGCTAATACCTTCCCCTTGCGTAACCGACTCCCGTACCTTGATTCTCTGGTCGCAAGACCCTGTTCCTTCCTTTGTTAGGTTTCCTGGTATTCCTTTCCCTTATGGGATAAATATATTGGTGGCGACTCTGTTCATTTTTCGCGAGCGTGCGACAGAGTATAAAAAATGCAGCATGTTCAAGTCCCATACAAGGTGATAGAGATCCGTCTTAAATATGAAACACGCCTTCACCGAGATTGATTGTTGATGCTATTATTATCACTGCTTTCGCTAGCGTATACAATTTGCATGCTTAGAATGCATCCAACTTCTAATCAAGTGTGTGCATAATGAAAAGGAAAATGTTTTTTCACCACTTGCAATCCATCAATAAAGACTTTTATGAAAAAATCATAGTTGTTCAAAACCTTAAAAAACAACAACAACTCCAACACCATTATTTTAGATGGGTTACAAAAGGTGAAAAAAATATTTTGTTCAAGGTAGAAGAACAATTTTTTTCAGTTTTGCAATTCATCCGAAAAATGATGTATTTGACAATGGGACGGCTGCAAATAAGATAGTATTAGGATAAAATATGTTCAACGAGTCTTTTATAGTAAAATCTGATTATTTTATCCCTCGATTTATCAAAAAAACCGAAGGGTTAATTCATTTACTTTATAGTTGTTAACAAATAAAAACACAAAGTGCATTAGCTGGGATTTGAAGCATGTCCTGAATGGTATATCACCTCGGTGTTTATAAAAACTGAGGTACCTCAGGTTTTTTCTGGATGATGTGAAAGCATCGTCATGAAAAGTGTTATTTGTTGTAGTGTAGAATCCATGATTACTCAATCTAAGTTACATGATTTCATTTGAGGAGAAGCTCTTAGGGTGTCCATGTACATATTGAATAGATTAACTTTTGAGGTTGTATCTAAGACACTATTAGAGTAGTTTAAAGATAAAAAACTTAGTCTAAATAGGGGTGTGTAGATGAAGTTAAAAGTTCAAACCTAATGAAACCTCTGAACTTCCATTGAAACATCTTTAAATTATCTTCAAGTTAGTGGGAGAGATATGATTTATCTAGTGCGTTTGCCTTATATTTTAAGTTGAACTTTCAGTTTTAGATTTGTTGATCGAGGGCAAATTCAATCACTGAATTTAGCTTGAGTTTAGCCTTCAAGTATTTGGTTCCCTTTCTCCCTTTTTTCGCTTGGATTTTGAACATTTATTCATGTCTCTGAATCCTTCAAAACTATTATATTCAAATGGTTATAAGTTATGATCAATTCGTAATTATAAAAACATTCATGATGTGCATAAATCAAGGGTTTAATATGTTACTTTGTGTACAAGTAAGTGAATAAGTGTGTGAAATTAATAATGATAAATAGGCAAAGTGTTAAATAAGTTTCTGGTCCCTCTAAATATCTCAAACTTCATTTTTGGTCGCTCAAAAAATTTCCTTCAAAGAATGGTCCTCCTAAAGTTTCCGTCCACACTTTTGGCCCCTTTTGGCACGCCACATGGCAATGCTAGCGTGGCCAGATGCTGACGCACTATGTCACGTGGCTAAGGTCAACATGATACTTGAATCCATAAAATTTCGTATCTAATCGGTAGCTAAAATCATAGCTAATTTGTAGCAAATTCAAGAACCAAAAAATTTATCATATTTTCCATGACTCGTGATTCTTCTTTCTGAGCATAGTCTTTGAATCTTAACAACAATTATACCTAACATAATTATCACTACAAGAAATTCAATTATAGGACCAATAGAATCATGTTGTGATGCACCCAACAATATTACAATGGTGCATCCCATTGGTGCTAATAGTAGTATTCTTCTAGCGGAAACTTGGGTTCTCCTCCACATCGTGAGGCTGGAGCTTAATATGAATCTTAAAAAATGTCATTATTGAATGTGATTTCTAACCTATTGTCAACAAGGTCGGTGGAATTTCTCCTATACATTCAAGTCTACAAACTCCATCTTTCTGACTAGAGTATTACCCTTGCACATATATTATGTGAAACTAATTGTAGTATCACACATGGAAAACAAAGCAACATGTTAATCGTAGAACTAAAGAAGGTTTCTTCCTGTGCGAGAACAGACTTTATGCATCTGCAAAATAAGTATGGCACTTGCATTAGTGTATATATATACAATCATACTTATACTATTATGAATTATAATATTTAGAAAAGAGATATAACCTTGAATTATCATCTTTTAGAATGTATTGAATTTATAACTTTCTGAACTTTGCCAAGTCAGCCTTTACAATCACAGTGCATCGTTTCATAATAAAGTCTTTGGCCTTATATTCTCATATATTTTGCGATGTCACCAACTGTGAAATTTTGTTTATCAGATGACAAGATCTCAGACATAATATTGTAACAACGTGTATGAAAAAGTTATCTGCGTAACAAACATAATAAATGAAAAATATAATTAACACAGGAATTGAAAACCCGCTTAGGTGCAAAAGCACCTACGTGTGGAGGGCGTTAACCAAGAAATACAATTTTCTCTTAATGATCAGAAGTACAAATTGGTCTAATTTAAACTCTCATAGTTCAATGCTATTTTTCCTAATACTACCAGTGAATTTCTATTCAGGACCCCCCATAAATATGATAGCCCTCTCACTTTCACTTGAGCACTCTCACAAGTGTTTGAATAGTTACAATAGTTTCATAATGATGGAACGAAGTTACAACTCAAAATATTATATTCTTTAACATAAGGATGAGATATACTCGTGCTTTTAGTGTATCTTCATTTATAAATCTTGGATTAGATGTATAAAGATACGCGGAAAACAACATGTTAAACATAAATCAATTATCACTTTCTAATAAGACCTCGACCCCAGTGCCCTTGATGTTGGATGAGCCCTTCATAAATATAGTCCATATGAAGGGCGTACATATCATACATCTCTAAACTGATCTCAACCAAGAAAATATACAAAGTATTTCAAACTCAAAAGCTTCAAGTCTCACAACAAGAATCATATGTTAATTCTCCATGTGTCAAAATGTAAAAACTAAAATTGTAAAAACCATTTGTCATATACCTTTTAAAGATTGTTTAATTTGTCACACAATTCATCCAAAATAAAAGAGATACCGTCTTTCTTCAACTTCAGTCTTTCGAAAATATATAATACTCCCTCCAATCCTATTTATTAAGGGTATACGTGGTTTGAGTTGGATTTGGCTTAACCCAATATCTGATTCATATAAGACACTCCGGTTTGGGTGAAGTTACATAACCACATGTTACACCAATAGCCCAGTTGGGGAGAAACCACTAATTTTTTGATTTGGTTTGATTGGATAGTGGGTTGCCCAAATAACTTTTCTATTGTATTAATATTAAATGACTAAATGATGAATCATCTTATTTTTTTTTATAAAAATTACTCAATATTTTATCTTCTTAAAATAAATTAGATAGCCTATTTTTACTATCTTTTAGTATCATAATATGATAAATGATAAATGATAATATCAACTAATAAAAATTATCATAAAATACCAGTAACAAATTAAAGTTACATGACATAAAATTGTATTAGTATCGAAATAATTAAATAGAGAAACATTCAAAATTAATTAAAGTCACGATTCACTAAAATAGTAAATGTTAAGAGACTAAAATTGCAACAACTAAGTTAATATATTCATTAAAATTGTAATAATAAATGTTTCATTAATGGGTCAGTGAGTTTTTTAAGTTTGGGCCCGATTTTACTTGAAACCCGGTTTTTTTGATGAGTTCTTTAGTTTTTAAAGCCTTATCCATCCAATTATCTGACCCAACCCACTTTTTTGATTTTTTTTTGGGTGGTCTACTTTTGTGGATTAACTCAATCCATATACATCTCTACTATTTGTAAGAAACAACTTACTTTTTAAATTTATTTAATAATCAATGTATTTAGTTTAATAATAAATCAGATATATTAATTATTCAATAAATTTAAAAAATAACTTATTTCTTATTAATAGGACCGGAGGAAATAAGTTGTTAAAAACATATGTAAATAGTTATGAATTTAAATATATTCAAAATTTTGTCTGCTTAATCATTTATATATTATGACAAAACAAATATATTTTATTGACCTAAATTTTACCATGTTCTTGTTTTTTAAAAATTGTTAATGAATAGGATTTTTATAATGGAATAAAAGTAATTTAATCGGTAAAATCTCAAACACAAATTTAAATATATAATAATTAGATTGACGTTCTTGTAAATAATAATAATAATAATAATAATAATTAATTGTTAATTGGTTCAGTATGATTGACGTTGGACTTCGTAGAGAGAACTACAGTTCAATCTCTCGCAACTGCGATTGAGAGAGTTGAAACCACTTAATGTTAGAAGCAACTGCGATTGAGAGGGAGTTGGAATCACTTAATGTTAGAATTGAAATCCGAACTAGATTAATCGGTCCAGTGAACTGAATACAGGTGATAAATAATAATAATAATAATAATAATAATAACCACTTAATGTTAGAAGCAACTGCGATTGAGAGGGAGTTGGAATCACTTAATGTTAGAATTGAAATCCGAACTAGATTAATCGGTCCAGTGAACCGAATACAGGTGATAAATAATAATAATAATAATAATAATAATAATAATAATAATAATAATAATAATAATAATAATAATAATAATAATAATAATAATAATAATAATGTTAGAAGCAACTGCGATTGAGAGGGAGTTGGAATCACTTAATGTTAGAATTGAAATCCGAACTAGATTAATCGGTCCAGTGAACCGAATACAGGTGATAAATAATAATAATAATAATAATAATAATAATAATAATAATAATAATAATAATAATAATAATAATAATAATAATAATAATAATAATAATAATAATAATAATAATAATAATTGTTATTATTCTTTTGCCCAAAACTAAAATTAATATTGTTCTGCTATGCTTCGCCCAAGTCCATAAGTTTCAAATAGATCCAGAAAGAAATGGACTTGTAGAAAATGACCTAATGGCCCACCATCAATTAACGGTCACACGACACCTAGCAATGCTATATAATACTCCATATGTAGTACAGTATCTATTGCCACATACTAACAATTTAATTAATCAATTTGTGAAGTAATATGTTATTTTATTTTATAATTTTTTAGTTTAATTTTTAAATCTTACAATTTTTATATAAAATATTTTTTATTGTAAAAGGAGTAATTTGATGACATGAAAATTTTGTAACTTTTAAATGAAATATCTATCTTCATAATTTTATACCACAAATTTATAAAAATGTACAAACTATCAATTCAAATCATACACAAGGATAATTTGAGTTTCAAATGTTTTGCCTAAAATAAAATGTCTTCTCAAATGGGTTGTTGGTAGAAGTCTTATACTTGTTAGTAGTGTTCGTAAGTTATAAAATTTGTATTAAAAACTGTGCATTTGATTTACTATAAAAATTAAAAAATGGTCATTTTTAAGATATATATTTTTATTGATTGATTTATTAATATGTGTCTTTAAGGTAAAGTTAATAAGATTTATTTTATTGACATGATATCTTTTTAAATGAGTTGTAACAAGTATTTTGGTTAAAGAAATAAATGAGAATAAATAATTGAACATCAAATCAAACCTCTTTTAAACAAATTAAGATATATGTAGTACAGTATCTATTGTCAGATGGGAAAAACCGCAGAGGGGCAGATTTAAGTGCAATATTGACGCCGCTTTTTCTCATAATAAGGTTGGTTTTGGTGCCTGTATTAGAGATGAATTGGGTAATTTCATTGTAGCTCGGACTGAATGGTTCTCTCCTTGCACCGATGTTGTTATTGGCGAGGCTCTAGGCCTTCTGAAAGCTGTTAACTGGGTCCATGATATGGGGTACGACAATATGGATTTTGAATTAGATGCTAGGTGGGTTGTGGATAGTGTGACCTCCCCGAGACCTAATGACTCGGATCTAGGCGCTATTACGGAAGAATGTAACCGGTTGATGGCCCTCTTCTTTAGGAACTCTCATGTTAAGTTCGTTAGAAGACAAGCTAATGAGGTTGCTCATGCTCTTGCACGGGTGGCTCCATTTATGGCTAGTTTTCATAATTTCTATGATATTCCAACATGTATTCAGAATATTATTATTAATGAAATGAGTTAATTTTCCCCCGTAAAAAAAAAAAGATATATTTGCCTCCATTTTCACTTTGAATTAAGATACATCTTTTCACCAAATCCATAACCAATCATAAACTCTGAATTTGTTTTGAACCAAAAACATGTACCAAATTCTAACAAACATTAACATACTTTATAAATACTAAAATAAAATTATTTCTGAAAATTTCAAACATATTAAACAAAATAGTTCCAATGTACAATTATTTCCGTCAATCTATGATGATTGCTTTGATCTAGATGTTGCAATAAGCAACTTAGTTATCAACATGCAATATCATTGAGATTTATCAAGAATCTTAATAGGGGTGTCAACTTACCTCTGTTAGCGGAGATTCCTGTAGGATTTCCCGTTTGGGGTTCTAAAGAAGAGGAATTTTTCCCCCACTGAGACGTGAATAGGAAATAAAGTCTCCTCGAAGGCGCTTCGGGAACGGGGGTGACGTAAATATCCCCCGCCCCGTGGAGTCTCCGTCCGTCTAAAATAGCATAATGTTAATTTTAAATTATTATGTAAGTTTATTTTTCATTTTATATCATTAATCTTATACACAAATTAAAAATATATATGTATTATTAGTAAAAGAGTGAGATCTAAATGATTATTTCAATTTTTTTAATTTGAAATTTTGGTGGTCATGAAACTCAATATTATAGATTAAATATAGTTAAAACAATATATTTATCATAAATGAATAATTTCTAAATTTTTTGTGGTTAATTTTTGAAGCTTTTACTATTAATTTGATTTAAAATAATAAACAAAAAAAAATCACGTTTATGGATCTCCGCATGAACCTTGGGGATCCGTGAGGACCCGCGGGGATCCGTAGGGACGGGGATGGGAAGAAAATCCCCCCGTAACGGGAATTCGAAGCGGGGATGGGGAATAAATTCGAGGACGAAGATTATGTTGGAAATGTATCTCTGCCCCCGCCCCGCCCCATTTACATCCCTAAATCTTAATAGGGTAAATCACACATAACACGTCACCACATAAAAAGGAAAAATTAACATTTATATTTTCTGCATCTATGAAAGGAATGTGATTGTGTATCCTAATTTTCTTAGATATTCAAAATAAATTGGTGGAAAAAAGTAACATTGAATTGTAGGTTATCAATTATAGCAAAAATATGATTACACTTTCACGTTAGGAGATAGATGTTCTACCTTTTTAGAAAGATGTTTTATTACCTAATCGTCTTTGTTAAGAAAGTAAAAGGTTGAAGAAATAAGTTGGCGATCTTACCGTTGAGAGAGATAGATGTATGGAAGAAGTCCATGATGCTTTTGAGTAATTTTTTTCCATTGAAAGAACTTTAGGCCCCTTCGTGCACCTTGGTTCTCTGGTTTAAAAGGTGAAGTGACTTTTTAAGGTGCAAGTCGGATGGGTCTTTGGCAGAGGCTAATCGGTCTGTGGAGGGTGCTCACAAGAGGAATGATGAGATGGAAATGCCTTTGAAAAAGATCCAAGAGAATAAAAAAAATTGAGGTTGGCCTTAACAACATGCATGAGGAGAACCTTTCTCTTTGTAAGGAGCTAGAAAATCCCTACAAGATGGTTCCACTATGGCTTGGGAAGCTTTTGAGAATGCACTTCAGCGAGTGGAATACTTCTATTCAATTGGTCCTATTTCTCGATCCCAGATCCGTCTTGCCAAGTTATTAAAGGTGGGCAGGTGGTTCCTCTATATGGATAGCAAGTCATTTGCTTCCTTTTTTTTGTATGATGGCGTCGAAGTGTTTGAGTTTGGCCATTATAAAGTGTTTATGCCCTTCACCTGCAACGTACATGTATATATTTTTATTTTATCTTATTCCTTGTCTAACATGTACATGTTTTATTGTGTCATTTATGCTTGAAATTTTATATATGAATTTCGACTCTTTTTCCTTGTTTGGTGCTTGGAGTATAAACCGTGTCTGACCAAGGGTCGGTATCTCTTCACATGCCTAGTTGTAAACCTGGTTCAAGATTGATGTATTGACGAACCTACAACAGGCGCTGGAGTGGCAAGCTACCAATAGGGGGTATGCTAGTTATTTGTCATTTTGAAGTGTGTTTTCATTGTACTTGTGTGTCGATGTTTTGGGGTTATGATTAATTTAGTCAAACTCTATTGGAGTTTATGACAACTCCTTGAGTTTGTGCGATCGGGCTCTGATCCTTCTGGTCGTACCTCAGACTCATCGCTACCTTTCATGATAAAAATGGAGAACACAATTTAGTAAAAAAAATATTTCTTTACTTCAATGGTTGTAGTACATTATACATGTCATGCTTTTAATTTACAATAAAAGGAAATACAAAATTTAAACATATCTAGGTGGTACTAGCACTTCTTATTTGTTACGGGGCTGGTCTTGCATGCTTTCCTTTGAGTTAGCCACTTTTGTTTAACACTCGGATTGTCATGTTTCTCAGGTCGGAGGTTGAATGGCCATACCCTTGAGTTGATTAGTCATTGAGGTTACATTGATTTTTATGGTCGTAGCTTTTCCTTCCTTTTGACCCTACTGTAAATGATGATAGTTGCGGGCTCATTATGTGCGTTATAGTATTTTAACTTCAGATGAACCAGGGAGGCTACTATGTCAATTGTTGCTGCAAATGGCCGACCTGAGATGCAGTTGTAGACGCTTCAACACATGATGAACAGGAATTGGGAATCGACAGTTCTGGTATCCCGTCCTTGTTCTAGGCTAACCATCATCTCGATGTACCCCCAAGGATGGGTTACTGTATCATTAAAGGCTTGCAAATTTCATTCCTCGTACGGTAACAACTTCTCCTTTTTCAATCTCATCTTTTCAAAGAGGTTGTCATACTTGATATTGCAAGAGCTTCCACCATCAATCATAACTCGGGATACATCCAAAATGGTTGTAATGTAAGTATGAGAGGCAATCTAAAAAGGAGTGTAAGTTAGATTTGCTGGATTTTTCTTAATTTTATGTAAAGTTTCTTATCTTTTAATTTTGTTGAAAACAAGTGATTGAATGCAACCTTAATATGGATGTAAAGTGCATAAAATTAAAAGCATAAAGATAAAGGACACATATTTCCCTTAACAATCAAGGGTACATCTAGTCCTTATACTCTTTAGAGGATTTTCTACTATGTTTAGATCCTTGTACAAGTCTCACACCAAAACCACATTACAATATTCTCACACATACATAGACACTAAACTCTATGATGAACTTTGAATCACCCAAATTTCAAGAATTTTTTCACAATCTTCAAACATTATGGCGGGCTTTGAATCACCCAAATTTCAAGAATCTTTTTCACAATCATCAAACACTATGGTGGACTTTGAATCACCACAAATCTAAAAACCTTTTTCCAACAAGTTATCACCACAATCTTGATGATTAATTTATATCACATACGCTTTGAATAATCTTGAATAAATTTGACCTTGGTTTGATTCCAATTAAAACCATTTGTTTTTCACTTTCTCAATATTATAATCCTAACTAATTTGCTTTAAGTGCTAAGAATATGAAACTTTTGAATGATTTGAAAGTTATGCACAAAATTTCAGTACTTAAAAAAAATAAACACTCGAAAAAATTATTTGAATTGATATGAAAGTGATTTTCAAGAAAGAGGTAAGTTTTGTTTCTGATGCATAGAAACTTATATACATACTAAAACACCCTTTTGAAATGATGCATAAGTTTAAAATTAAAACATGAAGCATCGCAATGAGTGGCAAACATTCCGATCGTGAGAAGAGGCACTATTTCAACCTGTTAGTCGAATATGAATAGGTTGTGGAACTTTGTTTTGAAGGTGATATGCTTTTAACAAGAACTTTAACTTTTGATGATGCCAACCAATGTCTTGTGACAAATCAATCATAAATGGTTAAGTGGATAATGATGCAAACCTAATCATTAGAATTCGATGATGACAAGTAAATGGAATATAACTAAAGTCTCATCTCAAGTTACTCAAGCCTCATCACCTGAGAGACTTAACGCCTAGCCTGAGGGACTTAGAGTCTCATTATATAAGCTTAACGAATAATCTCACCTGCGGGACTTAAAGTCTCATAAGACAGACTCAACGTATTATCTCGCTCGAAAGACTTAGAGTCTCATCAAACATGCACATATAAAAGCATCTTTTGAGGGACTTAAATAATTCTCAGAGAGGCTCCTATAAGCCTATTCTTTCTAGATATATCTCCAATCGTACAAGTTGGACTCGAGCTTTATTGAAACTATATATATGGTATTATTCAAATTGGGATGACAACGGGTAGGGTCAGATGCGGGTTTCAGACAACCCAAACCCGCACTTGAAATTACCATCCGAACGCGAACTCAAATCTAAAGGCTATTCGGGTGGACAAATAACACTCGTGCCCACACCCGTTGGGTTCAGGTTTTTTCACCCGAACCTGAACCCGCAACAAAACACATAAAATACAACAACATTGAAATTTTCCATCAATATTACTACAACTTATATATATATATATATATATATATATATATATATATATATATATATGGGCAATTATGTAATTTCAGGTCTAAGCGGGTTTGATTTCGAGTTTCGAGTGCGGGTTTCTAAACCCGCACCTAAAATATCGAGTGACACCCAAACCGAAACTCAATCAACTCCGTTTTCATCCGTTGACTCGGATTCGAGTGCGGAAAGACCCCGCAGGTTTGGGTCTGCGTGTCATCCCTATATTCAAACAAACAAAAACCACTTAAATGTAATTAGTTTTCCTTAAAAATTGTTTTAACATCTTAGTTTCACAAGGGTGTTGAGTGCTCTGTTATGTACTGTAACTTCATAAAAGTTGTCTAAACCCCTTCCTTCCGCATATTGTTGCTGCTGAATGTGTCTCTAGTGTCTCTTTGAATCAATAGCAAATAGAAAGTGAAGCCTTGTTCCACTTCAGAAATAGCAACAAGAAACACGTGTATTAACCAACTTCTCAAAGAACCAATTATCAATGTTGCATAAAAACTAAGAGTGGTAAAAAACAAACATGAGTGAAGAAAAACCAATGGCATCACGGAACTGAGATCGCACATGAATGCGGTCAACTGTAGTTAAAGTTTCATTCTGCTTTTAAAATAAAAAGTAAATTGTATGCAACTTTTCTAGTAATTTCTGACGCCTCAAGATTCGAATATATTTTCAACTGTTATTATATGAATTTTTACTTTACTATTATATTTTCTGTTTTGAGAAAGATTCGATTTAATATAATTATTTAGTAAACTTGAATTAGTGCAGATTTAATATAATATTTTTCCTCAACAATGCTATTGTAGTTTACTTTAGTACAGCTGTACAATGCTTCTGGTTTCTATATGATTTTATATGCAACAACAGGCTCCGCACCTGCAACAACACTGGAATCAACAATACTTTTATTACCATAACAAAACTGCACGGTAAGATTTATCTGTTGCTTACAAGGAGTAAGCTTCAGGGAAACTATAATTTTATACATAACTACCAAATTATGTATTCGGAGAGGTTAAACAAGGGAGTAAAGAATTTTCAGCCGCTTCCGAAATAGAAACTTCAACATCTTTGTGACTAGTTTTTGTATCATCATTATTGATTGTAGCTGGAGTATTGAAGAAGTTGGTACAGGTCTTCTGCTGCTGATCAAACATCTTTTTCAGCTGTTTGCCTTGTTCCTCAAGTCGCAATTGTAATGTTCTTTGAATCTGGAGTAAATAAACTATGAATTACTGACAGATACCACACTAACACACGAGACTGGTAATAATTTTAAAGAATAAGTTATTTGAAGGATATGTGTCAGTGTTGTGTCAAGTGTCTGTCTGACACTAACGTTTATCACATTAGACACGCACTTCATAAGAATATAGACATATGCTGCACAAATAATACATAGTTGCTATAGAAAATGATGGTGAGAGTATATACCTCTAGTTGTTCATGAAGACGTCTTTGTGCTTCTAATTGAAGTTGAAGTGCTTCCTTAATTTGATAGCCACTACAAATCAAGAGTATTGTAAATTTAGTACATTTATACATTCGCAACATATGAAGTCAATATGAAACTAACCAAGAAGCCTAGTGTAAAATAGTAGTTTAGGTGTTAAAAAAGGATTACGCTTTAACACCAACATGATGCGGATCTTCTGTATGGATTCTTTTGTCAGATTTCCCTGAAATAGAAAACATAACTTAGTTCAATATTGGGAGTGAATATGACAATAACAAAGAAAATAACAACATTTGAAACAATAACTTATGAATAATTGAGTTTAAACCATTAATCAATCACATGTAAACTAAAAAGAGATGATTTAGAAATATTTGTCATTTAGTTGTTAAAACTTCCACCATACTAGTGGATATCAACGCATTTATTCTACATAGCAACTTTCTATATTTAAATCCTATTTAACAACTCACATTATTCACTATGGATAATTTGCATTACTTAATTTAAACCTTATCAACAACTTCGGACTAAAAAACAAAGCCTAATGGAGAAACATATATCCTATCCATTTACAAATACTATAAAACAAAAACACATACTTATCATTTATGGCATGAATGCAAATAAATTCAAACACACACAAAATATACTTGTTTTGGGCCTGCCAAAATGGTCATCGGCCGACCATCCGAATAAGAGAATGGTTGGCAATGCCGCAATGGCTCGAATTGCTCACAACGCACAGGGGAACTATCCTATGGAAGAGTATAAGAGATCCAACAACAGCATACATCCAATCTTGCATCACACGCCTACGAAATAGCGGGTTGTTACAACCACCCCGTTATATAAAGGGCACGCACGCTAGTTTTAGATAAACAATTTTAAATTCATATTTCATTCACTTTTCTCCTTCAAATAGTGACTTGAGCATTTTAGTGATAATTTTGAGGTCAGTCTCTCCTCACCATGTCTGAAGTTCAAGTCCACTGTTGTCCGTTGCAACTACTGACTCTCCGATCAATTCTGGTTCCATAATGGAACAATACTAAAACTTAAAAAGAAACTAATCAAACTAAAAATTACCTGAAGTCTCTGGCATGAATTTTGCAGTTCTATATTTCTGCAAATGACTTTTCACATGAAATATGGTCAAACCTTCAGAATCCATCATCTTCAATATAGCTTTTGGTGTTGCCTCTATTATCAACAAACCAATAAAGGACTATTAGATTATTTTTAACACTTTTGCTAATTTCACAAATTTAATAAGCTATACTTACTGTCAGCACCACCGAGGCGATTCACACACTCAACAAACTTCTCATGAAGATCCTTTGTCCATCTAATTCTAGTTTTACTCGAGACTACATTTCCATTAGAAGAAGAGTTTCCAACAGAATTTGAGATACTTCCTGATGAAATTGTTGGAGATAACATCTCATGTTGAGAAGAGAAATTCAGTTGCTCAACTGATAAATGATAAGTTCCGCGAGCAACCTACAAAAAAGATGCAATAATAAGACTATTGAATCTTCAAAGATCTAAGACAAGATAAATCATTCATTGCACACAAATCCTCTTCAGACTCTCCATCAGTATCTCAATCATTAGATTAATTTAACGACTGAGAGTTGCTGGAGAGGTAGAAGAGGTCGGAGAAGATTCAGTTTTCAAACACGCTTACCATATAGTCATGATTTCCTTTGTTATAAAATGATGAGTTTCTACTAACCGAGGCAAGATCATCGAAAAACAACTTTTGTTGTTCAAACGGAAAAGGCTTGATCCTAGAAAAATTCTCACAAGAAAATTTATTGTGGTTTTCTGGTAATCTAACACAATGATTACCATTCAATTGAGATTTCACCAATGCTTGCAAAGTATTTGACAACTCAAAGTTGGGATCAGATTGGTTTGATGAATCCAAAAATTGATTGTTTTCCCTTAAAGATTGACATAAAGGGTACTCCAAATCATTGATCTTATGCACTTGAGTATTCAAAGATTGACTATTATCAAATTCTGCAAAACCCATGCAAGTTTCTGTTGCATAAAAAGCAGAAGTTGGTGACTCAAAACGGCTCATAATAGTGTTTGTATTAGATGTTTTTTCTTCTTCTTGTTGTTGACTGCATGTTCCTATATTCCAAACTTCTCTCATATCAAAATATTGACATGAACTTGCTAAATTTAGATTTTTGGAAAATAATTTATGAGGTAGTTAAGAGACTCTTTGGGAGTTGATTCTTATTGAGGAAAGAAGAAGGTTGGAATGGTGATAAGAAAAATGGGATAAAATTCTCTCTCTTATATTCATGTAAGGCTTCAAGAATAATATATGAATCTAAATGTCTAATTGTGGTAATGCAAGGTCAATGACTAATTATTCTTGAATTAAGGATAAGAATGGACAATAATTATCAAATTGACATTAACAAAGTAAGAGTACATAGAAACAAACAAAAAGTTTTGTCTAATGTTGTCATTATGTGAAATTGAACCAAGTGAAAAAGAATCTGTGGCAAAGACAAAAAGAGATGAAAAGTTTGGGTCCATTTGGTTTTAGAAAAATATATTGTTTTTCTATATTTGTACTATTTTCTTGGAATGATTTATTCTAAGGCAAACTGGCCTATAAAAACTAAATTTCAAAGAGGTTGCAAGAAGTCATAGACTATGTAACTTTGTACTAATACTAATCTCTCAATTTCTAATATAATTTTATTATATTAGAAATTATGTATTCAATAGTTACAAAGTTGTGTATTTTAAAACATAATTTTTATTCCTTGATTTCTGATCTTGCTCAAACCAAACTATCTCAACATAGAATTCGACAAGATTATAATGTCCAGTGATGCATCGATCTTAAGAGCTCTTTTTAAGTTTATAGGAGTGAAGAGGATAGTACTACAAAACAATATAACGTCCAAGTTAGTGAATGAACAAGACAAATGGTGAAATGTTTTTAAGTTTTCAAAAATGTGTATCGTGGTTCTGGGATCATGCTTCTTTATATAAGGGGTGTATTACTGGAGTTTCTTTTCACCCTCATCCTTCACTTATAATCATGATTGTCTTTGTGACAAATGCCAACATATAATTCACTATGTCATCTGACAATCATGTGTCTATTAGTTGACGACTTTGCCTGAATCTCGTGCTTTTTTAGGGAAGGTCCATATTTTCATTATAGGTCATAGAACCATCTACCTTTGTGATTGATACCTAAATATATATTTAACTTTCTAACCTTGTTCATTCGATGTTACCCTTGTCATAAATATATCTGCCTCTTGACCTTAAGCGGCTAAATTGAACTTCCCCTTTTGATGCTAAAACTAATTTGGACTAATTGTGTTTCAGGCATATGACTTATTAAGTTAATGGGGGTAGTTTTATTTCTCCTTCAATCTAGATAATAAATAATTTCTTAACTTGTGTTTTAGAAGATAAGTTAACATGACTCATATTTTAAAATAAAATTGCATAACGAATACACAATCATATTTTAAATTTTTATAACACTCGGTATTTTAAGATAAAATACTAAAATTACGGTAAATTTAAAAATTAGAGATTATTTAATTCTCTTAAAATTTGTTAATATTGTTATGTTTATATGGGCATCAATGGTAGAGATGCCAATTTGTATCCATTAGTGGAAATCAATATGGAGAATTTCCTATTTGAGGCATAAAAAATGAGAATTTTTTTCTACGAGGACGAGAATGGGAAACAAGTCCCCTCCAAAATCATTTTGGAGACGGGGACGAAAAACATATACCCGCCCCACAAAATCTCTTCCCTGCCTAGATTACCAATATATCCTTAATTAAAATATAATTTTAAATTTATATATAGATTATTTTTTATTTCATAGAATTTATATAAAAAAATAAAAAATATATGTATTATTAGTAAAAGAGAGATATTTAAAAGATTATTTAAAAAAAATTTAAGTTTGAAAATTTGGTGGTCATGACTCTCATGAACATATACTAAATATTAACATAATAATAGATTTATCATAGAAGATTAGTTTCTTAATTTCTTGTGGTTATTTATTTTAATTGTTTTTAATGTCTATGGATGTTTGTAGGATCCGTGGGGATATGTGGGACGGAGATGGGGAGAAAATCCCCATGTGGCGGGAGCTGAGACTGTAACACCCCAAATCTACCCCTCAATTAAAAGAGCAAACAGAGTATAAAACATCGAAACAAGCAACTAATTTGAGGCGTCACATATTCGACTTAAACAAAACTACAATGTCATCAATTCTCATCACATAAATTTGAGGCGTCACATACGTTGGTCACCACTTCTCATCACAATATTAACTTAAGAAACGGTAACAATGTCATCAATTCAACTATGACAATATATACAGTTCATAAGTAAAATTCCTACACAATCACAACCAACCTCTTATCATCAATTCACCACATCTTAACAAACATATATTCATCAAGTCACAATACCATAATCAAATAAGACTCAAATGCAATTCACATGTGACTCGACTTATGCAAAAGCACGTGGTACCATTTGGAGTAAAACTCCCACGTCTCAAGATTTGCCATTGGGCACACCGTCGCTAATTGCCATTAAGGCCACCATCGCTTTTTACCATTAAGGCCACCGTCTCTTTATGCAATGGATGTGACTCAATGAATGCAACATCCAAACAAACACGACATTCATAATACATCACAAATACCGACTAAACATCATTACTTTTATAGTAATTCACCACTTCCCAATCACGTCGCTACGTTGCATCATCATACAACCACACACTACCTCACCACACAAATCATAATATCAAACAAATTCATTTAAAGGAAGATTCAAAAAGGTTTATAAGCATTCTTAAATCATATTCATTAGAAAGGTCTCAATTATAGCTTCACATAGGTTCAAACGACACTTAAAAAGGAGTTACGGTTCAAAAGTTACATCATTTCAAAGTTTGGAAAAGGTTCTGTAGAACAGGGTTCGCGGTGCCAACAAGGTTCGCGGCGGGAACTGAGCGAATCCAAAAATTCCTAACTTTCTGCCAAGCAGTTCGCGGCGCTAACAAGGGTTCGCGGCGCAAACTGAGTGAATCCAGTTTTTCCCAAGTTTCTGCCAAGAAGTTCGCGGCGCCAACAAAGGTTCGCGGCGCGAACTGGCGATTTTCAGAAAACCCCAAACACAGAAAACAGCATACGAAACTCATCCAAAAACCCCTAAACTCAACCCAATCAAGTTGGAAAACACCAAGCATCACGAATAACAATAGAATACATGTTATAAACACAATTATAACACCTATTATGGGTCTTCTAACATCATAACATCATCAATCATACTTAAATTCACAATTTCATAGAAGTCTAACATAAACCCTAACAATCTCTATTCAACTTCTACACAATCATGGATAACAACATACAATTAAAACCCCACCCAAAACATCATCATACATCCCTTTAGCATGAAAGAATCCCAACCTTACCTTAGGTTTTGGATTGAAGTCAACTCTATCTTCAACCTTGAGATTCTCCTCTTCTCTCCTCTCTTCTCTTCTTTCACCAAAAACCCCAAATGAACTTCTAATTTCTATTTCCTCTAAAACCTTTGTTTTAGTTAAACCCTTACTATCTTAAATTACTAATGGGCTCTAACTAACACCCCTCACTTACTAATACCAACTTAGGCCCAATAATCAACAACACTTACTATCTTATATTATTACTAATAATCCCCAAATAAAACAACATAAAATCAATTAAGCATATAATTAACACATAGTTCACACTTAATTCACATAACTCACATAAATAAATAATTAAAGAAAAACGGTCGTTACAGAGACGAAGATGGAGAATAAATTTGAGGGTGGAGATGGAGATGTATCCTCCTCCTTGTCCCATTGAATCCATAATCAATGGTGTTGTAATTAAACATACCAATTGAGATATAAAGAAAAAATCAATTGTAATAAACATTTCCAATTAGATTTACTGGTGTTTAGGGTGTAATTTGAAGGCAAAAGTTAATCTAGTCTAAATAAAAAAGAAGATGAAGAAAATCAATTAAAACCTAGAATTTTCAAAACACAAACCCACACCTCAAGTTCTTTTTCTTAAAACACTCACTGCTAGGGGCACATCAACTCTATATTCTTCTTAATTTGTTAGAATTTGAGTGAATTTGCACACTTATTTTGACAGAGTATATAGAAATCCAAAATTCCCAATTTTAAAAACAGATTTTAAGTTCTATTATTGTTTGTTATGTGTGCCTTTGTGATATTGATGTTCTTGATGTGCATCTTTGTGATGTTGGTGCTACAATTAAACTCAATGTTTTAAATTCTAACAAATGAAGTTAGTGTTCAAACATCCCATTTTCAATTAGTTGAGGATAAAAGGTAGATATGACTAAGTATATGACACAGTGGGAATTACAAAGTGTTTGCAAGCTCTAAGCCTAAAACATAACACAAGTTTGCAAGCAACAAATTTGTCAGATAAAGCTCTGGAATCCACCATAAAGAGAAAACTCTCGAATTTTATTATGATAAAATATAACCTTGAGGGCCACGTCCCAAAAGTGTTTAAATATTGAAAAGAAAACCTAATGCTAAAAATATTCAAAAACAAAAAATAAAATAGAAATTGCTAAAATTGTGAAAAATATTTAAATGTCATTTTAGGGCCTAGAAAAAACTCAGATGGCTTAAAAAGCCCATATATCAAGGTAAATTTGTGAGTTATGCTTCTTAGTTGATTCTCTTTTCGGAAAGATATAATAAGAGTCATTATGACATCAGCGTCCAAACTTGCGCAAATCCTGTTAAGTCTTTTCGACGTGCGACTTCTTCTTCGATACGCCAACCAACCTTCCCACACCATTCTCCTCCACCTCTGAAGAACTCAACCCCGATTTCTCTTCTTGATAAAGAGCCTAATCAACTTGATACACAAGACACTATATACATCCACCACTATATATCTTATGAAAGCATTTTCCATGAAAACATTTGCTCAAGATAATGAAATCTTGGAACTTAAAGAAGCTTGAAAAAGTTCTCTAGGATAGATTGTAAGTGCAGAAAAAATATTTTCCAATGATTGGAACAAAGAACTTATTAGAAGTTGGATGCATACAAACCATTGAACTTTAAAAGAATGCGCACAAAGGATATGCAACAAAATATGGATAACAACAAACATTTGTTTTTCTCCAAGAATAACAGCGGCGATGATGAATCGAATTTGTCAAAATATGGAATTGTTGTAAAAAATATATTTTACCATTATGTGTAAACAATGTAATTTAAAAAAAAAAGATTTTTCCCTTGATTTTTATCAGAAATTGAGAGGAATGTCGCGCTTGGGATGTAACATATTTCATTGTATTTTTTGTATTTAAAATGTAACACATGTTACCTCAATTTTGACTCATAACCGACGGGATATGTAAGTGTGTTTATTGAGTTTTTTCACCATCCTTAAACAAATCTTTATCTTCCATTTAATGAGTATCAACGCTCAAGATACTGCCATTAGTGATATGCGTGAAACCTAAAAGACATTCATTATAAAAGCATCCTGAATATCAAAAATTGATAATGAAAATTTTGAAACGTAAATAAGCTTGGTAAAGAGCAGAAAGTTATTTGGGTTTAAGGATTATGTTCTTCAACAATCATATAACTGAATAAATGCAAAACCCATGGAAAATATATTGCATCCAACATTTGATCTTCCCCGATATTTATATTAAACGAGGATCCATCATTTATTCTTCATTGACGGTGATGATGAATCATATTCAATTTTTTAAATATATTTTTACTTTAATAATCTATGTACACAATGTAATATTATGTATAAACAATGTAGTTTCTAAACAAATTAATTTATTGATACTATGCGTAAACAATGTAATGAGTATTTAAAAAGAAGAATTTATTTTTCCCTTTGGTTTTGGTTATAAAATGAGAGGTATGTGTCGTTAGTTTTTAAAATCCAAAAAATGCAATTGATTGGGATCGAACCCATGACCATTTCAAGTATCCCCTCGGTTATTCAAAAATCGAGGGATTAAGTGGTAAGTTATTATGACGCCCTTTGTTACCTCGTCTCTATAACTGAGGTTAAATCAACTTCGCGCCCAAGGGTAAATGTGTATTTTGTAGTAGTGTATCCTTATTCTCAAAGTTGGAATCCCTGGTTGTTGTACTCTTTTCATTGTCTTTTATTATTTCAAAGTTATTCTAGGTCGAATACCTAGAGGAGATTTCTCCATTAATTTTGTCTTCAAAGCTAGACTAGATGCCTCAGCCACGGTCCATATAAAGTTGCTTGTCCCTAATACATTAAGAGGGAGAACCCCAATACAGTTTTGGTTGCTTATATTATCGCTTTCGTTTCGTTTAGTATTGTTTACTAAGTATTATATACGACTGCATATCTCTGAATCAAATTTGAATCAGTTCGTTTTTAGCATGCATAATTAAGTTGTTTGTATTTAAGTTTGATCATGATGCTTTAAGGCAATTGCTTGAGTTAGTGGAACAAGAACCATATGTGTTGTTGGTTCAATTTAGGTGGAAAGGAAAATCTCAAAGTATTTTGAATATCATGAAAAATTGAGATTCTATATGCATGACTTGAATCATTTACATATCCTGACTCGAATCAAATTGAACATAGGCAAATAGAAGTTTTTCAACATCTGTGACTCGAATCACAAGTTGCACTTGATTCGAATCAAATAGATCTAGTCAGCCTTTGCCTCATTTAATTTGAATCACACTTTCTACTTAACTCGAATCACACATTTTTTCACAAGCTGATGTCGAACCAAGACGGAGTTTTGAGTTATCTATTCCTCAAACCGAATTGGGGTTTTATATCGGCCAACCATGAACTAAATTGAGATTTATACTATGATGATCTTCAACCTACTGAATTTTTATATCGGGTTGAACTCATAAACCAATTGAGATTTTACACCAAGATGATCTCGAACCGATAAAGCTTTTAACCGGAATGAGCTCAAGAACTGCTGTGGATATTTTTACTGGTTGATCTTCACGAATCAAAAAGAGAGCTTTTTAAATGATAGAGCTTACAAACTAAACGGAGAAAAATTCCCAACATGCAAACAAGATTTTTTTTCAATACCAACTTCCTAAGGAAGAATTATTTACTCAAGAGAAAATCTACTTTTGGTAAATATATAATTTTTCCCTCATCCAGAGTAATATTCCTTACTAGAATCAATAACACTCTCAAAGCACTATGTCTAAAATAAGTGAAAAATTAGAAGGATTTTTTAGAGGTGATGAGAGAAATGAAAAAGTGAAGTTTTTCTTGTTTTTTATATGTGAAAAAATGATAGATAAGCTCTCTCTTATAGGACAAGACATGGTGTAAAATTGGAAACAATCCATGTGCCAAATTAATGACCTAATCTATTTGATTAATCGATTAGGTGGTGCAAATAGTCGATTATTATGGACAAAATGGAAGTATTAAATACAGAGTAGTTATCAATTATTAAGAGAATATCACAATTGATTATAGACTCAATTGATTATAGAAAAAGTATGTAAAATGGATATTTCTTCTTGGGTAACAATCTCATATCTTGATTCATCAAAAATAAAATTTGTATCTCCATATCCACTGCAGAAGCTAATTACATTGTTGTATGAAGCAATTGCACTAAATTAATATGAATGAAGAAGATACTAAAAGAGTACAATGTCACACAAGATGTTATGACATTATACTGTGACAACATGAGTGTTGTCTTGTGTTGTTGAGATTTATTTCCTTTTATATCTAATAAAAGATTTGATTTTAAAGTGTGTATTCTCTTGAAAAGATTTATTCTGAATTCGTTTTAAAAAGACTAGAATTCATATTTCTATCAATTTCAAATTTAATCTAGATCTGTTTCAATAAATATCAATTAAAATTAAGAATCAATATTATAGAGATTAAGAATTTGTGAGCTTTTTGGAATCCAACCGCTTTTACACCAAAACCCTATTGGACCTTTAAAGTTGAACTATTGTCGTTATTTAAGGAGACATTCTCTTTTGTGAAGACTCATATCTTGCATTATTTAATTTTCGCTTTTATTTGTTATTGAGTCTTTGTGTTTTGTTTTGTAATTATATATTCATGGGTTATGTTTAGAAGTTATGAAAATATAGTATTTAAGTTGTAACAATGATGCATCTTTTATATATGTGAATTTTATCCATACTACATAATATATTTGGGTCTGTCCCGGGTGACATGTTGGATATATTTTTGAAATTTCTCTCACAAACACAATAATAAAGTATTGTAAAAAAATCATGTCTTGCACAAACACTATAATAAAACATACATGTTGGATATAATGTGGATACTTTTTTTTTTTCTTTCTTAACCTGCTATTTCTTAGAGGGATTTTTTCATGTCTACGGATCTGTGACTAACACTTATTTAAATAAATATTTGTGAAAAAAATAGAGTGATGGTAAGAAAAAAATATCTACCTAAAATATTTTTACAAAGTTAACCATAAATGTGTAGAAAATCTACCTAAAATATTTTTACAAAGTTAACCATAAATGTGTAGACTATATTTAAATCGGTGGTGTACATTAGTATAATTGGGTTTGATAAAATTAGTTTTAATATAATTGAGTTTAGCATAATTAATACGTTTGATACATTTATTTAAAAAAAAGTTGAACAATAAATTTTTGTGTAAGAGTTCGTTTGGCCCAACTTTTTTAAGTCTTAAAAGTTATTTTAAAGTTAAAGTTAAAAATAAGAGCTTTTAAAATAAAGTTAAAGTTGTTTGGTTATAATTATTTTCTAAGTTTGATATTTTGGTGTCATTTGATCCTGACCTCATATATATATATATATATATATATATATATATATATATATATATATATATATATATATATATATATATATATATATATATATATATATATATATATATATATATATATATATATATATATATATATATATATATATATATATATATATAATTTAGTGTAATTTAGTGTATAGTATAAGAAATTAATAATATTATTATTGAAAATCATTATACAATAAAAAAAATATAATATACAAAATGAATAAAAGTTAAAAAATATTAGTATCTACAAAAATGATAATGTATACAGAAGAAGAAGAAAAATTTATAATTTTAAATGTTATGAACCATAGAAAATATTAAAAAAATTACAGTTTATTGTACTAGTGTTATTTTTTTAAAGAAAAGTGTCTTCAATGAGATTCGAACCGCGACCACATATTTTAAGCTCCTAAAAAGTTGGTTTCAACTCCTTTTTTACAAGCTCCTTTTATTCAATTTTTTATCTTTAAAAAAAAGCTACTTTTTTTCATAAGAGCTTTATAAAAAATGTGTTTGGCCCTCCATCTCCTTATAAGGAGAAGAAAAGTAGATAAAAAGTTGGGCCAAATAGTCTCTAAATATCATACAGGATCAATTCTAGAGACAAAAATTACAAATTACATCTTCAAATAAAATTAATTTTAAAGACAAAATCAATTTTACTTTTAAAAAATCAAACACCTCAAATTCACCTAGAATCGATTCTATATTTTTAAAATTGATTCTAGATGATGTAGAAGTGCAACCAAACATAGACATAGCAAAGAGAACAAGAATTTGAAATTATTTTCTTTTAACAATGTTTATAATTTTTAATTGATTAGTTAAGGCCAAAATGAAACTTTTAATTGATTGGTTAAGGCCAAAATGAAACTTTTATTAGTCAATTAAAGGCATAACAACTATAAATTTGTGTATTAAATTATCACAAATAATAGTTAAACTTGGAATCGATTGGTCGAGGGGGAAAATGAAAGTCATTGAATAGACCGGAATCTTTCTGGCTTATTTTTATTCAATCATGGCATGAAGACCGTCCTTTCTTGGCATTTCTTTTTAGACCTAGCTAGGAGCACATTATAATATAAATATTGGCTTATTTGGAATCTACACTCTTTCTATAGCCATTGGTAACTGTTTCTAGTTGAGCAAATCAAACATAAATAAATAGCCAAATGATAAATTACAATTCTATATTTTGTTTGTGATACATGTATGTACAAGATTCTTTCTCAACCTCCCTGTTAGGGCTATATTAGTTGGTTGAAAGGGACGACTTTAAGTGACACGTGGCATTTATTCATTCCAAAATTATAGTAGAACTTTTGAACATGAAAACTATTAGAATATATATTGGAATCTCAGAAAGCTTATTGAAGGACAGTGGAGCGTAATTTGCAAATTTTAATTATACAAAATTAAATAGTAGAAACTTAATTGAGTCTTCGTAACATTGTACACTAAATAATAGTAAAGAATGATGAATGAAATTCAAAGTGTATATAATATGAAATGAGATGGACGTGCGAGCCAAAGGCATAGCCGTGACAGCTTAAAAAAGGTTGGAAAATTGCTCTGTTCTATGTTTTGAGTTTTCTAATGTCAATAAACAACAAGAGTGCACTTTTAACAATTAGCAAATATATATATATATATATATATATATATATATATATATATATATATATATATATATATATATATATATATATATATATATATATATATATATATATATATATATATGATCAAATAACATCAAGGTGTCAAACTTAATAACATGACACCTTTAATATTTGAGAATTTCTTCCTTCACCTCTCTAAGGGGCTGACCCCAGCTAAAACCCCTAAATACCCCTACTTCGGAAATGCATTCCGAAATAATTTTTTTTTCAAATTTTTCCAGAATTCGGAGATGTATTTCCGAAATCCCAAGTTTTAAAGTATAGAATTATTTTGAAATGGTGGTTTAAAATTAAGATCTTCAAAGATTTATACTATTTATTAGTTAATAAAGACAAATATATCAATTTTAATTATAGGGAACAATTATTTCAAATTTTTGACGATCTAATAAAACATCTTATAAATGGAATAAGTGTTGTAAATTTTGATGATATTTCAAAAGTTTTAAATAGTTTTTGTCTCAATTTTAAGTGAAAAATAAGATAAAATATTTTTAAAGAAAATTACTATTATTATCATTTTATTTATAATTTAAAGCAAAAATTAATGTGGTCCATAATGAGTTTATTATAATATTGACTTAGTCTATTCTCTTATATGTATATATATGTCTACTCTCTTACTTTTAGAGATAGTAGGAAAAATAAAATACTTTAACGTGATAATCTAACAAAACCTCCTTTATTCTTCCTTTTCTTTTGTTGCTCTTTTGTATTTGGATTACATCTTCCGGTCATCTCAAAGAGTAGTTCTTGTTGTTCTGGTACCTCAGATTGATAATGAGAATCTGGGAAGAACCTGTTGAATCCTGGGGGATTTGCGCTTATGAGGCGGATAAATCCTTAAGGACAGTGTTTTTACACGCCTCAGGTTTATATAATTGTTTATTATTTTGCAGGTCAAAGATCAATGATTACAAGCAAATGGAATCAAACTATGGGTGATCAAATTCTACAACAATAAGTACATTCCTTTTAGAATAAAAAAAGATATGTTAATAATTTTGGAAATTTGTTATATTGAATTAATAATGATACACAAAATTAAATGAATTTATTATATTAGAATGACCAAAAAACTGTCATATCCAGTTCATTTTATTTCTATCAATTAATAATTTTTTTTCATTTTGATACTTTGTTTCTTTATTCTTTTGAATCTATCAACTATTATTTTTAGTATATTAAAAAAATTATAAATTTTGATTCCTCTAAATTATTTGCTATTATTTTAATTTAATTTTTTTTTTGCAAAGTTTTACGTGGTGCACTTGTGTATTTCAAATGATTTTTTTATGACATTTCATCAATACAAATTTAAATTATTATTAGTTTAAAAATTTACCTATTTAATTTTTAAATATTATTAATTTATTTATAAATTAGAGTTAAGTTTTAATTATTAAAATTAAAATTCTAATTGTATTTTTTTATAAATTTTATTACTTTTAGATATTTTATAATTAACGTAATAAATTTTAATTAAAGTTAAAATTATATTTTGTAATTAACTATTAAACTATTTATATTTATAATTTATCTATTTTATAGTTAACATAATAACTTTTAGATAATCTCAATAATTTAGTTAAATAGTTACAATTTTATAAATAATTTATTTAATAATTCAACTATTTACTTTTTAAATAGTTAATAATAGTTAAAAAAATAAATTAATAAAGATTAAAGTTGTAAATAATTAAATTAGTAAAATAATAATATTTTAAAGTTTTATCAATGGTATATAAAATACTCACGATACTTGCATATTCAGTATATTAAAATATATATAATTTTTTTGATTAATTTATATGTTCTAATGATTATTTAATGACATACCATTGATAAAATATATATTAAAAAAATAAATAAAGATTAAAAAATAAACAATTAAATTAAGAGAATAATAATATTTTAAAGTTTTATCAAAATGAAAAGAATTAATATTTGAAAAGAAAAGATTGAATAATTATTTTTACTAATTTAAAGTTTTATATATAGAATTAAAGTACCAAAATGAAAACAATTAACATAAATATAATTGACTACAGCAGTTTATTTTTTTTAAAGAACACTTAATCTAATCTTGGGAATTAATCAATTAATTTTATGAGGCAATTATATAATCAATGAATTTTAATCTAATCTTGATAATTATATAATTTTAATTAATACAAATTAATTATATTATTAATACAATTGATTCACCTTGATTTTTGTTTTCAGACAATATTTCGGAAGTGTACTTCCGAAATATTCCAGGGGGTGAATTCGAAAGTGCATCTCCGAATTCACATTTTTTTATTGGAAAAAAATGGTGTTTTCGGAAATGCATCTCTGAAAACACCTTTTTTTCATAAAAATAAAGTGTTTTCGGAAGTACACTTCCGAAATCAATCTTTTTTCAAAAAAAAAAGTGATTTCAGAAATTCATTTCCGAAATATAGGGGCATTTTGGGATTTTCGCCGGAGGTGACCAAGAAGGTTGAGAGGTTTATAAAGAAAATTCCTAATATTTCTTTATCGCATACCCGTATAACAAAATTCACTGTTGGATTAAAAACTATTATTATATAGATTATGTCTATAAAATTTATCATCAATCAGAAATTATCTAACATGTCAACGAGAAGGAAAAAGATCCTCTCCTTCCTTATGTCTTCAGCCATCTCTCATGCTCATGATCCAATGGACAAGAAAAAATGAAAACCATGTAAATAAATAAAGTGAGTAATTTTAAGGAGAGAGAGAAAAATAGATGAATGGTTGAGTTTACAGCAGCATGGAAGCAGGAGACATAAAGCTGCAGAGGATCTGTATCCCAACGAGATGCATAAAACTAATGTCTCATAAAACTTCATGAAAACCGTTAATTTTGATCATTATATCTAACATATCAAATAATTTTTAATATATGATGAGTATAGCGAATTTTCTTCTAAATTGCTTGCTTGGCTCAGTTAGTTAGTAAATATCTCCTTATCTATTTAACCTTGGGTTCGTATCTGGTTGTTGGATTAAAAAAAATCAAATTTTTACAATATTTTTTCTTTTAGAACTGTTATTTTTCTTTTTAAGACATCGCTCTTTCTTTAACAATATATATATTTAATTTATGATTAATTTATTAATCAAAGAGTAATTTGAATACTTTAATTGTCATTGAGTAAAAAAAAATAATTTTTTATCTATATAATTATAATACCAATTTAATAATTAACTTTAAAATTAAAAATATTTTTTAATCTTTACCTTACATAAAAAATTAAAACATGAATATTTTAAAAATAGATTATTTTTAGAAATAATTCAACTTTGATAAAAAAAAATGTAAATATTTAACTACCAATTTTAACATTAGTTTCATAATCGATAAAAAAAAGTTAATTGTAAAAATATCTTAGAACGTTTTCTAAAAATTAAATATTTTAATGATAGTAGTTAGAAAAAAAGTTTTATTATATTTGCTTTAGGCCTCACATTATATTGGGTCGGCCCTGCCCCCAAGCGTGAGGCTCAAATGGGTGAAGTGCTTAAGATTTATGCCGCCTAACCACTAACATCTAAGAATCAATATATGAGATTTACAATGTATGTATATACATATATAAGACAATGACAAAAAAATTATAAAAACACTATCGTAGTTGCATGTGACAATGGTGTTTACATGATATATAATTCCATAAACTCTGCATGTCGAAATTCAACTTGGATTGTCACATTCCATATTACTCCTAGACATTATTTTCTCATCGTATACTCTTGGTGATTTTAGAACGATAAAATAGAGAAATGAGGGCGTTTGTGAAATTGTTGGTACGAGATGTTTGAGTTGAAACCAATATTAGATGCAAGCTTAAATTAAAGAATGTGAGACATGTTCTTGATATTTGTCCCTACTTGATTTTGGTCAAAGCCTTGGATATTGAAGGTTATCAAACTCACTTTGGTAGTGGTGGCATATGTAAGATCACCAAAGGATCACTAATGGTAGCAAAAGAGCAAAGTCCCACAACTCTTTACAAGATGCATGTAAAGTTATGCAAGGAGGAAGCAAACGCATGTGAAGATGCATATAATAATATATGGCATACACGCCTTGGTCACTTGAGGGAGAAAGGACTCAACATTCTTACAAAGAAAATTTTCTTCTAATGAAAGATACTCCTTTAAAAACTTGCACTCATTGTTTTTTTATAAGCAGCCTATAATTTTCTGTCATAGTAATAGTCATCATATGAGGCTAATTATTCTTTATTTAGTTCACATTTATGTTTTTATAATGGAGGGTAAATCCTTAGGCGGTGCATAGTAGTTTGTTACATTTATTGACGATCACTCTAGAAAAGTGTGGTCTTTTGTTTTGAAAACTAAAGACCATGTACTCCCTGTTTTCAAGAACTTTCATGCAAGTTTTGAAAGAGAAACAATAAAGAAACGGAAGTGTGTTAGAGCTAATAATGGTGGTGAGTATAGAGGTCCATCTGAAGAGTATTGCAATCCAAAGACGCCTCAACATAATGAACTTGCAGAAAGAAAGAATTGTAAGATTAAGGACAAAATCATGTGTATGTTATCTCATACAAATTTATTAAAAGCCTTTCGAGGGTGAAGCATTGACAAGTGCAATGGATTTGATCAATATTTATCCTTCTATTCCAGTAGATGGTGATTTTCCATATAGAGTATGAACAGGGGAAAGTGTTTCTTATGGATACTTGAGAGTGTTTGGCTATATAACTATTGTTCACATTCAAAGAGATGAGAGATCCAAGCTTTATAAAATATCTAAACAATATGTGTTTGTAGGTTATGGTCATGAAGAGTTTCGTTATAGATTATAGGATCTAATTGACAAAAATTATTAGAAGTTGTAATGTCATATTTCTTGAAAGCCAAACTATAGAAGATTTTCATAAAGCCAAGAAGCCAAAATATAATGTTAGAAGTTACATTGATATTGTGCCTAAACCTCCCAGTGGAAATTTTGTTGATGGAGAAGATATACATGTAGATAATGAAAATGTAACCAATGATAAAGAACTGTATCATGATGAGCAAGTTGAAAAGGCTCCACCTGAGCCACTGATTGAGCCTTAGTTGAGAAGATCTACTAGAAAGCGTCAAGTTTCTCAGAGATATCCTTTACACAAGTATGTGATTATCACTAATAGCAGAGAATCAAAATACTACCAAGATGTCATTTCAAATGTTGATAAAGAAAAGTGGTTGAAGGCTATGGAAGAAGAGATGAATTTATTTCATTAGAATCACACATTTGATTTGGTGAAATTTCCTAAGAGTGTGTTTGGATGAAGCATTTTAATGAGGTAATGTAATGTTTTGAGGGAATTTAAAATAATTTGTACAAAATTTATTGTTTGGATACAAAAATGAAGAATTGTTAAAATGATGGAAATTTATGGAGTATTTTATCTAAGTTAAATTTAATTATTTTGAAATGACACCAAAAACCAAAGAATTTGAAGTTCCTCTCATCTTCATAGAATATATTTGTTACTATTATTCTTCAAATTTTGTAAATTGATCCTCATATTTTTCAAAATTACAAATTTGACCCCAAATTTTTTTTAAAATTTGCAAATTGGTCCTTAATAATTTTTTAAATTTTACAATTTGGTCCTTCAAATTTTTAAAAATTGCACATTGATCCCTACTTTTCAATTTTTTATTTGGTCAAAAAAATTAAATTTTATAAAAAATGACCCTAAAATTCTAACAATGAATTATCTTAATACTTCATCGAAACAAAATATTTTAATAATTAATGGATTTCAATTTAATCATTTAAATTGCTTTGAATTTTAAATTCTCTTAAAATTTGCAATTACCTCATCCAAACACACTCTAAGGGTAGAAAGCACTCAAGAATAAATAGATATACAAGATAAAGTCTCAATAGAACAAATCCCAACAAAGATGCGTTATGAAATGTTTAAATCACTTAAATGGTATTGAATTTGAAGAAAATTTCTCACATGTGGTAAATATGGAATTTATTCGATTTGTGTTGCGATTAGCAGCTAGCTTGAATCAAGAGGTTGAGCAACTTGATGTGAAGACTGTCTTCCTTCATAGTGATTTGGAGGAAGAAATTTATATGGAGCAACCTGAGGGTCTCAAAGTCAAAGGTAAAGAATAGCTTGTTTATATATTGAATAAAAGTTTGTACAGTCTAAAGCAAACTCCACGAAAATGGTACAAAAAGTATGATTCTTTCATGGAAAGAAACAATTGTGGTAAAACTACCGTTGATCATTGTGAGTGTGAAGAAATTCTATGATGGTGATTTTATTATTCTCTTTATATATATTGATGACATGTTGATTATTGGTCACGACACTAAGTAAATTAAGAGCTTAAAGGAAGAGTTAAGCAATTCCTTTAAAATGAAGGACTTAGGCCATGCACACCAAATCATTGGCATGATAATTTATCGTGAAAGGAAGAAAGATAAATTATATTTGTCTCAACATAATTAGATTGAGAATGTGTTAGAGAGGTTTAACACGAGCAATTCAAAACATGTGAGTATTCCCCTTACAAGTCATTTCAAATTGAATTCTGAGTAATTTCCTACAAGTGATGAAGACAAAGAAGATATGGAAAATGTTCCTTATACATATTTAGTTGGTAGTTTGATGTATGTTATGGTATGCACAATACCAAATATTGCTCAAGCTATTAGTGTCGTTAGCTGATTTCTCTCAAATTCTGGTACAAATCATTTGCAAGCAGTAAAGTGATTTCTTAGATATCTTAAAGGTACTTCTAAAGTGTGTTTATGTTTTGTGAGTGGTGAACTTGTGTTAAATGGATACACAAATGCAAATATAGCCGACGGTATTGATTTCATAAAATCTACTTTCAAATAGATGATATTTTTGCAGGGGACAGTTCTTGGCAATCTAGTTTACAAATGTGTGTTGCTTTATCTACTATCAAATCTAAGTATATTGCAACAAATAAAGCATCTAAATAATTTTTGTCATTGAAAAAATTCCTACAAGATATTGGTGTTGAGCATGAGAAGTTTGTGGTGTTCTGTGATAGTTAGAGTGAAACACATCATAGTAAGAACCTGATGTTCCATTCCATGTCAAAACACATTGATGTGCATTATCATTGGATACGAGATATGTTGAATATGAAGTTGTTTTCATGGGAGATGATCTATATTAACGAGAATGGTTTAGATATTGATGACAACGACTTTACCTGTGACAAAGATGATTAATTGCATAAATAAGACAAACGTGATGGAGTAGCTAGTTCCCACTTAAGTTGTGACGGGGAGATTTTTAGGGTGTGTTGTGGGATCCACTATTTATTTAGAAATAGAAAAAAAGTCTTAGTTTTTATAGGCCATGCTCATGTTATTTTTATTTTTATGTTTGGTCCCAAGGTTATTATAACCTAATATAATGCCACCAAAAACAACAAAGAAAAGAAAGAAAAATAACAACAATTAAGAAATAAGGGTTACATTGGTGCTATGAGAGAAGAAGAAAATTGAGTTATAAGATATTGGTGATAGATGGGTGTGTAACAAACTTTATTTATTTGAGTTACAAAATGAGTATGTTATTCCTATCACAATATTAATTATATTTATATAATTTTTTAGTATTCTAACTTTTATTTAGGGTCTATTTGGTTCAACGGAGGGGAGGGGAAAGGGAGAGAATTTAATAAAGGGGAAGAGAGGGGAAGAAATGTATTTTAATTAAAAGTATGTTTGGTTCAAACGAGAAGGGAAAGGGAGGGAGAATTTTTAATTAAAAATATGTTTGGTTCAGCAGCGGAGAGGAGAGATTTTAAAACTAATTTACCTTTTAACCCTTAAAATAGTATAACACTCATGCTAAATCAAATAAAAACAATGTGATATTCTTAATATTTTTGTCAATTCATAAACAATATAGATAATCAAACACAAAATATTTACTATTTCAAATACTTTAAAATATATTAAAGCGTAAATAAAATATTGATAAATTTCATACAATAATCATATGATCCACATCTTGATGATCCATCTAATTCCGTAAAATATTTATAAAATTAAATTTTAGATGATATATATAGCTCATATACTATAATTATATATATATATATATATATATATATATATATATATATATATATATATATATATATATATATATATATATATATATATATATATATATATATATATATATATATAATACAACACAATAACTTATAGAATAATTAAATGCTTACAAAATAATAAATCAAAATGAATATAATAAAACACATGAAAAAATGAATAAAGTTGAGTCACCATATTAATATAAAATAATAGAATTATCGTAAAATGGAGGAATTACAATAAGACGATAAAAATTAACGTATAATATATATTAAAAACAATTTAGGATTTTAATTAAAAGGTGAGGATAATTTTGTCAAATATAACAAAAATAGATTTTATCATAACTCCTCTCTCTCCCCTCCCCTCCAAATCCCTCCGATTTGGGCGGAATGAAAAGTTGCTTAAGAAGAAAATCTGATTACCTTCCATTATTTTGTACTTATTATTTATTGTTAAAATTTTTTATTTTAATTTTTTATGCGCCATTTAAATACAATTTCATACTTTATTTAAAAAAATATTAATTATATCCTTTAATTTAGGTTTATAGAATAAAATTTATTGTAAATAAAACAAAACAAAAAACCAATGAAAAAATTGTTTAAAAATTAAAAGAAACTATTTTTTCATATAATATCAATTTGATTATGAATTTGTAGTAGTAAATATAAATAATAGTGTTTATTAGTCAAATATACTTAACTTAAAATATACTTAACTTAAATTATTCGACTAGGACCTATAGTTTTTATTGTCTTACTTTGACAAAAAATTGGCATGTTAAAAATCTGGTGTCTTTTCTATTTGATTTTTCTGCTATTATTATTATTATTATTATTATTATTATTATTATTATTATTATTATTATTATTATTATTATTATTATTATTATTATTATTATTATTATTATTATTATTATTGTGCTCTAAAATTGATTTGTTTTTTTTTTTTTAAATTGCACGGATTTTTTTAAGAAAATTGCTTTAAAAAGACCAATTATTTCGTTAATAAGTTACACCATGATTCTTTTTAATATTTAAAAAACAAACATCAGAATTCTAAAATATTTCTCATGATTCTTAATAAAAAATAGCATGATTCTAAATAAATAAAAAATTATTCTTATTTTAAACAAGTTTCAATTTTTTTTCAATTTCCTTTAAAAATAAATAACACATGAGTCTACTCTTAAAAACTGAATTTTATTATTATTATTTATAATTAGTTTAAGTAAACACAAAAAAAAATTGATCCATAAACAGTACTGTTTTAATTTTTAATAAGTTTCTTTTAATTTTTAAACAAATTTCTCATTGTTTTCTTCAATTTTATTGAAATTTTTTTTTCTATTCAGTTAAATTAAAGGATAATATTAATATATTTTTAATATTCATGTTGTAAGTATTTTATATATATTTTGTTTGAATAAATATAATAGAGTGATAATATAGTACTAGCACGATATTATAATTATAATGCTTCATGAATCTTAGTAAAAAATTGTTTCTTCTTATTTAAAAATATATTGTTTTATTTTTTTTGTTTGTAATTCAATTATTTTGTACTTATTATTTATGGTTAAAAGTTTTTATTTTAATTTTTTATGCGCCATTTAAATACAATTTCATACTTTATTTAAAAAATATTAATTATGTCCTTTAATGTAGGTTTATAAAATAAAATTTATTGTAAATAAAACAAAAAAAAAACAATGAAAAATTTGTTTAAAAATTAAAAGAAATTATTTTTTCATATAATATCAATTTGATTATGAATTTGTAGTAGTAAATATAAATAATAGTGTTTATTAGTCAAATTTTTAGTAGTATTACTTATAATTAAAAATATAATTAAACTTATTTTTTTAAGAGAAGACTCGTGTGTTATTTATATAGGGAGATATCAAATTACACCCGAAGAATTACACCACGAGTTACACCCGCTCAATAATTTCATTTCGAATTTAAAAAAATAAATAAATAAATTGTTGGATTGAAACATAATATCATATAGATCATACCTATAGAGTTTGAGATTAACGATTCACTATACCATCAAAGTATTCAAAGATTAACGACAAAGTGAACTTTCATATAATGTAAATTTTGATGTAATTCAATGACATAGTAAATCATTATAGATAATCTCAAACTTTATAGGTATGAACTATATGATATTATGTTTCATTCCAAAGATTAATTTTTTTTAAAATTTATTTGAAATGAAGTTATTGAGCGGGTGTAACTCGCGGTGTAACTCTTCGGATGTAATTTGATCTCTCCTCATATATATATATATATATATATATATATATATATATATATATATATATATATATATATATATATATATATATATATATATATATATATATTGATTTTTTAACTTTTAGTCCTCTTTTTAAAAATCTCAGCCTTTCAAAATGGAGTTTCCAATAAATGCATTTTATTACAGCCTAATCAATTGACACATGTTTACAGCCGATTAGAAGTTTGAAATATAATTGAGTATAATTAAAAAAAAAAGGAAGGACAAAATATCTAGTTGTTACACATCATTAAGGCGTTGTCCTAATCGCTTAGGACTCAACTTTGAACTAAGCTATTCGATTAGATAGGTCAAAAAATTTCATATAGCTATTTTGACAGTTCCCAATTTATCTAGTACGACTTCAAGATGCTTTTGAAAATATTTTCTTTGGTAAAAACAATTTGAAAAAGTATTTTAGTGTGTTTGTGCTTTAGTCACGCGCTTTTACGATAAAACCCTTATTTTTTACAAAAGGTTCACTCACTACTAATTTAGGAGGGTCTTTAGCACTTAAAGGATTTTCTAGATGCTTTCTCTTTTGTAGACACTTGCTTGGGTAGCTTAATATGAGGCTTTAGTTACATTCCATTTGATTGCCATCATCAAATAGTCAAGTCTGACAAATCCTAATTCTTAGGTTTGCATCTATATCCACTTAATAGTTTATGCTTAACTTGTTAGAAGAAATTAGTTATCAGCATCAAAAGTTGATGTCCTTGTTAGATGTATATCACCTGCAAAACAAGGTTCCACATTCTCCCATTTTTTTGATGATGACAACAAATCTCTTAGGGGAGATAGTAAAAGAAAACAACATAGATATGTTTGGAGTAATCAAACTCCCCCTGATTTAAATAGAGAGTATACCCTACTCTCCTTAAAAGTATAATTCTCCTCCTTTATCAAAATCAAAAAGGCGGGTAAAGATGCATTACGAAGAATAAATATGCAAAGAAGGGAAATTGAGACATTTAGAAAAGGACAAGCAAATACTCATATTATTACTAAGAAATGCAAATTACAACAGGGAAATTTGCAGAATTTGAAATTACAAGAAGGAAAAATATTGAATTTAAAGTTTGCAAGAAAAATAGGAATAAGTGTGACTATTGTATGCCATATGTTTCGCCATTCCTTGCCATGACTTTCTTCATATTCTCAGCTATGGTTTGACTGAGATTTGGGATTTTGTCTGTTTTGGCGCTCTCGTTCTTAGTTGGTTCATCTTCTTCCTCTTTCTTAAATGATGAATATTTTTCTATCTCTCCATGCTTGATGTGAACTCTAATATCTTTTAGGGCATTCTAGGTGATCCTTGAAGGTTCAAGATACACAAGAAATGGCGTTTGAATTGGGTTTCTAGATTAAAAAAAAGTGTACTCAAGAACACAAACAACTAAGATTCAACAAAAGTAAAGAACACAATTTTTTTATCCTGGTTGAGTGTTAAATGAGTTAATCCAATCCACCCGCCAAGGTGATTTTGTCTTCTCAATAAGGACTTAGTCCACTAATCAAAGACTTGATTACAAACTCAATGAAAACATGTCAAAGACTTCTTGAAAATTCTAACTATACCCAAGTCTCTCAAGGAATATAACCAAAAGGTTAATACAAGAAGATTGTGTTTACAAGTTGCTTCTCAAAAAGTTGATACACGCGTTTAATATAAAATAGATTTTCTAACAAACAAAGAATGAAATAGATAAAGCTTTGATAAAAATGGTGTTCATCTTTGTGTGTAGTTTCTCTATTTTTCGTTCTTGGTTCTTCCATACTTTTTCCAAACTTCTAAGACCTCTTTGTATAGATGAAGAATAGATTCGTTAGCGGGTGGTTTTGGAATATCCTCAATATCACAGCTTACATGAAGGTTCTTGATTGTACAATGGAGAGCAACACTTGCAGCATAGAGTGGGTGAGAGGATGGGACAAGTGGAAATATTGTTGGGACGAGTGGTAAAGTGTAGACTTTTCATGACGCCCTTTGTTACCTCGTTATTATAGCCGATGTTAAATGTATTTTGCATTCGAGGTGAAACGTGTTATTTGTAGTAGTGTCTTGAACTGACTTAAACGTTAGAATCCTAACTTTACAAGGTCACCTCACGCCGTAGTACTAGAGATCATCATCACATGCTCGACATTATATATATATATATATATATATATATATATATATATATATATATATATATATATATATATATATATATATATATATATATATATATATATATATATATATATATATAACCTCGGTATCCGGACTTGACCCAATACAATTGTTTGCACCTTGGCCCAACTCAAAACGGAAATTGTTAATACCTACTAAGATTTAAATCTAAGACCTTCAGAAAAGAACATTTTTAGGATTCAAAACTTCACCACTAAATATTATTGATTATTGATTAATGTATTCTATCAATTTAACCGTGAGTTTAATTTACTCTTTAAATACAATCTCCAATCAAATCCACTCATCTAATCCAAACTACTACTCCATATTGCAATGCTGACTGCTGCTGAGTCACACCAGATTTAACATTTTATGTCTGTCTTCTATTAACTAAAATACATTAGCGACTATTAGTTTCTCTCTGCAGCTACAAAGCATACTATACAAATGTTTCATGAGTCAAAATGAACTTCAACAAAAAACATGTCCTCATACATTGTAAAATTCCCTTTGTACAATGACACAATTATGTCCATATACATTTCTAACTTTTCCTCACTATTCATCACTCTATCTCTCTCTCATTTCTCATCACACACATATATAATATAAACAAACAACAATTTGAAGTTTAATATACCTTCTGCTAAACCTCTTTTATTCCTTAAATATATAGGTTTGGCATGTATATGAACTTCAGAAAAGTTTAAGCTAAGGGAACCAACTATGTATCAACATTGTTCAAGGATGTATGGAACACAGTGGGAATCCTACATGGGAATCAACAACCTAGTTAAGGTTGTTGGATCTGAACAGGTGAGTTTTGAGCCAATCAAATCTCCTTGCAACAATAACATTGTCGGTTCTAGTTTTCAAGGTGAAGAATACTATGATGAGGATGAGATTGAAGTTCCTGATTGGTGTTTTGATAACTTTCCAAAGATAACAGATCCTCCATTGGTGAATTGTCAAGCCTCTGGAGATAACTTCACTGCTTCACAGCTCACAAACTCCTTGTATTCTATTGATGAATCTTTGGTGTCCAATACTGAAGATAGTCATAATTCTTCTGAAGAAGAATATAGTAATTTTCAGTCGGGGAATATGTCGTTTTATGATCACTTTTCGCATAAACATGATGAATTGATGAAGAAAGATGATTTCTTAGATGAGAAGAAGCCCTTTGAAATTTCCTTTCAGAGAACTGAGGTAATTCTTACTTTCTTTATATGTAGCTTGTAGTTTTTCCAATAGGGGTAAGTCAAAAACATTAGACACTACACCTCTATAGTATTTGATTTATGTATACATTTATTATTAAAAAAATTATATAAAATTAATTGCTTTAATTCTTTAATTTCTTTTTATATATGTATGAAATTTGTTCAAAAAAATGTATAATATGTGTTAGAAGAAAGAAATAAACAATTTCTATAAAAAAACAGTTGTCCGAATTGTACTGTATATTGTAGGTGTGTCATACCCATACGGATATGGGACACTGATTCAAAGAGTGTCGAAACAAAGAAAAGATCATTTTTATGAGGACATTTGTCTGACTTTTCTGACACTTATCTAATTCTGACACATGTCATATGAGTGTCATAGAAGTGTTAGACGCAGACTAACCGACGAGTGTCTAACACTGTCATACTCTTACAAGTTCTCTTGCTTCATAGTTTGTTTGTTTTAAATTTTCTAATTAACTATAATTTATGACTTACTATAGTCAGGGTCATGTACAAAGTCACAAAAGCATAGTCCTCAAGTCTATGGAACTACCTGTGGCGTCACTTCTAGCAACTCTGGTTCAAGAAAAGCTCTAACAAGTAAAAGAAGAATAAGATGGACAGAAGATTTGCATGAATCATTCATGATGATAGTTGATAACCTTGGGGGTCCAGAAAGTAAGTTTAACTAAATTATTAGTATTAGTCACACATTAAAAAACAAATCTTGTTACTCAATTCAATTAGTTCACTGATTCATTGCAGAAGCAAAGCCTAAGGCTATACTAGATATGATGAAATCAAAATTGCTATCACTTTCCCATGTTAAAAGTCATTTGCAGGTAAGACTATAGTAATTTTCATTTAACAATTTCAAATGAGGTTCATAAAGATTGTTGTGTGTGGCATTATTCGCTATGAATCGACGTTTTAATATTTTTCTTACGTAATTTCTTTGCAGAAATGTAGGTCTACAATACGTTTACATAAAGCTTTGCAGGGTAAAAATTACATTTTTTTATTGCATAGTTCATGAAATATTGCAAATTAGAATTTTGGGCTATTTGACTATTTAATCATATGCTCAATAAGAGTGACAGAATTATCTCTTTTTTTTTTCAGAAAGATCTGAGGAAGGATTTAGAACAGATAGAGCCATAGAGCTTCAACACAAAATGTAACATAAATTTAGTTACTGAGATCTATAATACTGTTATTAATGTAACACAGATTCATAAATTTCGCTAGTTTTTTAAATGTATATTCTTTGTTTTCCTATTTCCTAGCAGCCTTATGCAAATCGAGGAATCGCAGAAGTTACAAGTAGAGGTTCGAAAAAGTATTTCGCAGCAGCTAGAGGTAACATGCAATTTTGCTTACAAAAATAGTTGACTTGTATATTGTTGAGATTGTGATTCAATCCTTAGGCTTATTCTTACAATGTTGTGTTTGTTTTGTCTTTGGGTTTAGATGCAAAGAAATTTGCAAGCACTAATTGAAGAACATAGCAAGAAGCTCAAAGTAATGCAAAAAGAAAAAACCAACCAAAGAATATCATTGACACAACCAGAAGGTCCATAGTTACAATGTTGAAGTCTGTAAAACATTGATCCTTCAATTGTTTGGAGGGTTAATGTTTTCATCAAATAACAAAATCGGATGAGTTTTGATGCCATCTAAGTTGACAGTAAGGGAGCCTATATCTTTCCTATTGGATGACAAGATCCAACAACTCATTACTTGGCAAGGAGGATAAATATTCTTTATACAAAATGTTGTGATTCAAATGTACTAGAGGTTTCAAACAAAGATGAACAATGTATATTATTGCTAAAAGATGATGAATCATTAGAATGAACATTGTAGACAACAGTGTTTATCTTTCCACAAGTAATTAATGGTGAACATCATTAGGAAGGAGATTCACTTAGTTTGTTATTAAATTGTGATTAGCAAACTTTGTTAGGAGAGTTTCAGAGTAGTTTATTTATAATCTATTCAAGATTAAGTACTCATATTTAAACTCCAACTCTGTTGTTTTATTAAGCTGAATCATAACGGTAATAAAAACAGTTGAATCATAAATTTGATATCATTGTATATCCAGCAAGTAAAAAGAGCAAGAGATTAATAATAGAACTCTTCCGAGGTGGAACAATACGTGATGCTCAAGAAATAAGCTCCTCCGATCCATGGGCAAAGACCCATGTTACAACGGAGCAGTAAGTATCTATAAGATTAGCATTCCAACGCTCACGTCAGTGAAGTTAAAGAGATATAATTTGACTGTGAGAGTGAGATCATACATGTAACCAATGCATGGTAGGGTTTATATATGTCACGCGGTTGGAGCTTCCCCCCTCCCCCCGGCCTAACCTGACGTGTGACACGGGAAACCGTCCAATCATATCTAACGACATGGGATGCTCGAGTGATTGGAATCAAGTGTCTCGTATCTCAAGGAAGCTCCACCTAACTATCAGTCCTACTTTGTGAAGTTCTAGATTAGGGCGTCCGTAACTAGGGATGACATTTTGCTTCCATATTCACATTTTTTCCGTGAAAACATTTCTCTCTTTTTATCTCAATATTGTAGTTTTTATCCTTTCTTTAGCCATGGCCAACCTAGGAAGTTGGAACATGAGTTTTGAGGATTTATTTGGTAGGGATTGAAATTTCGGTGTTTATATCTCATATGTCTTAAGAGATGTCGAGACAATGATCTCTAAACAACACACAATGATAAGGTATAAAAACTGTGCAGAAACTTAAAGAACACAAGTAATTGTTCACCCAGTTCGGTATATAACAATACCTACTCTGGGGACTACCAAGCCAAGGATAAGTCCACTATGATAGTATCCGTTTGAAGTATTATGCAAACAACCTTGTTTACAGGTAAACAACCTCCGGTTTACTGCCTTCTTGCCTAATCACTACATGTGGACTCACCTAGGTATGAGGCCCCCCTAAATCCCCCTCAATCACAACTGTGATAATCAATTACAAAAATTTAGAAGACACACTTCCAAGATACAGTCACTTAATGCTTAAAAGCTTATGAATGAACAGAGAACTTACAACTCAATGAAAACGCTTAACTCTTTTATCAATATGATATTAAAGAAGCTCACAATACACAAGACTGTACAAACCCTAACACAAACTACAAAGTAAGTTCCACACAATACTAGGTTTGTTGCTTTCTATTTAAAACAATCTTCTAGATTGGATTTGGGATTTAACCACATCATAGCACTCTAGAAAATACTCCAAAATCTTCTCCATGAAGATAGGGCTCCAATTATTAGTTTCCTAAATATTCTTCATATTTAGAAACCAATCAAATATCTTGAAAACATAGATAGTCTCATATCCCTAAATCAAGCACCACATAGGATTGCATAATATTCCAAAATATTATGCACCTGTAAATCAAAATCGACTTCAACAAATCCAATTGTATCATTAACAGACACGATGTCGAATATTCCTTCATATGACATCTTTGTTGACATATTGCTTCAGTTGAAGTTAATAGAACATCTTATCAAACATGTTCCCATAAGTTAGTTTTACCAAACATAATGTCAACTATAAAGTAGAGAATTAACTGGGATGAGGTAAGAGATGCTTTCTCAGATATTGGAGTGATTGACTCAGAGGTGTTGGATATGTTTCCTCTAGTAGTGATATCTTCCCTTGTGAATGTTATAGGGATTAGTGGTAGTTCTATCTCTATGAGGAGTTCTGAGGATGATGGAAATGAATATAGGGGTCCTTGGGATGCTGAGGTCTTGGAGGAGCTCGTGGAGGAAGACGGGGACACTAACTCATTTATGCTTGATATTAGGAAAGTCGGTCGTGGTTTCACTTTCTCTGAAGTGCCTATGGTGAACCTAGAAATAGTTAGGGATTACGATAGTGTAGCGGTGAAAAATTGAGACCGAAGCCATTGGATTAACTTATCTCGTATTTTAGTGAAAGTCATCACCGCGTTTTATTGTTTCTAAAGGAAATCGGAAAATAGCAAAATAAAACCCACAGAAGTTTTTTAAAACAAAACTAATAAAAATACAGAGATCTTAGGTTCGGAGGTTGGTTATGCTAGGGGGAGGTATTAGCACCCCTCACATCTGTAACACTCTACAGGAACCTCTTTGAAATACATTATTGTTATTATTGTTATAAACTGTTTTTATGTTTTTTGTTTAAATAAATTGGGATGGTGAGAAAAGAAGTTTTAAAAAAGTGTGTTCGGCAAGATATCACATCTTGTGCCTACATACCCCGTAAGTGCAATAGGGAAGTCAGAACATTTGTAATTTCCCTTAAAAGGAAAATAAAGAGTCAAGTGGCAAAATCTTTTTGGGTGCTGAGCTTTAACAATACTCAACAGGTTTTTAAAATGTTAAGCTTTAACAATACTTAACAAGTTTTAAAAGGTGTCAAGCTTTAACAATACAAGACAAGAGTGATTTAAAAGAGTGGTGATTGAGCTTTAACAATACAAAACCAAGGCTGATTTAAAAGAGTGGTGGTTGAGCTTTAACAATACTAAATATATTATAAATTTTACTCTTATTTTACATTAAAAAAATATAATTTTTATAACATTTTATTTAATTACTAAATACAAAATATATTATAAATTTTACTCTTATTTTACATTAAAAAATATAATTTTTATAACATTTTATTTAATTACTAGTTTATATTATAATTTTAGTATATTAGTTATTATGAATATAATTTTTTTTTTATTTTATTATTTATACATGGTGGAAACAAATGTAGGGTGAGAGTAGATTCGCCTTAAGAGTACCTCCAGCGGAGGTTTTTTCACAGATGTTCTAGTGTGAACATCGTAGTCTTTAAGTTTTGTGCCGTTGGAGTTGGCCAACCTAACCAACCGTTGCATTGCAATGCAACAGATCATTAGAATAAAATATTAATATAATTCAAAAATTGAATGCAACGTCTCTTTTCTTTCTTTTAACACTTTTAGTTAATTATAAATACACTCTATTTGAAAAAATTTAGACACAAATTTTCTTTCACACTTTTATTTTCTCTTAAGTTTTTAATTTCTTTCTCAAAATTTCATCACTTTACTCTAAATTTTTAAAATTTTCTCTTACAATTTATTCACATTAGCTTTCATTTGACAATATATTAAGTAAAATTTAGCCTTCATTTTTCTCTTAATTTTTTTATTTATTTATTTTATATTAATTAAAATTTAAATTATTATTTTAAATAAAATAAAATTTAATATGAAAAAAATATTATTATACAAAGTAAATCTGCTGGACATAATATGGATTGCACCATTTGAGTGAAAATTAGAAGAGTTGTTTCAAGATGATGTGTCTTAATGGGTCCCACAAAGAACCCAAAAATGGGTTGTGATGCTAAGTTTAGGAGTGTACATGAGTTGGGTTGGACTGAGTTTGGTCTAAATTATTACCCAACCCGTTTAAACTTTAATGGATTGGGTTTGCCGTACAACCTACAATTTTATTATCAAAACCAATCGAACTGACCTGCTCATTTATGGCTTGGGTTGAGTTGGATTCGTGGGTTGTGTTTCAAATTAAAAAATAATAATTTTTTCAATTTAAAAATATTATAACACAATTTAATACATTTATGCTCATTTATAACACACAAAATAGATGAAGTACATTATATAATATCTAATAGTATTCATCAACATGACATAATATTGGATAACAATATAAAATTCCACAAGACACATTATTTTTGTAAAATACGAAAGTTGAAAAATTTACAAAAGAAAATAAGAAACAACATTTAGTCTTAGAACTACATATACTCATTGATCTTGTAGTATTATTGGTGGAGAATAAACCGTTTTTAGAGAAATTATGGTTAGTACTGAGATAATAATTTTATATTTCTATTCAAAATGATAAGAAATTACTAATGTCACATAAATGGGTTGGGTCAACGGCTCCGCGGGTTGCAAAACTCAAACTTGATACCTGAACCAAAATTATATGGGTTGTTACGGATTGGGTTGTGTATACTAGTAAATGAACGGGTTCGAATAATTTATGAATTGATTCGGATTGGGTTATCAGGTCTGTGGGTCGACCCACACCCATGAACACCCATACTCAAAATTTTAAAGATTATCTTTAAATTTATCACAGCAAGTGAAATCATAACAAAACAAATACAAATTCTATTTAACTATAGTTTAACTATAAACATTTTATAAATCATATTTAACTAGATTTAATTGTAATAAATTTTAGGTTTTGTGGAATAGTTTGCCTTACACAACAGTTATCAAGGGTGGGGAAAATGAATATATTTTCAATTCCGATAAAAGAAAAAAAATGTGGAGTGTGAAAAAAGCCCAATTATAATTCTAATACATTGGGTTGAGTGAATTTGGTGTCAAATAAGGCTTTGTGTAGAGAAAGAGGTGAGACTCGAAAAGACCAAGAATACGAAAAGAACTAGTAAGAAAGAGCAAGAAAAGAAATGGAAAACTTGAACCATGCTGAATCTTCTTCCAATGGAGATATTCGAAGCCGCATCAATATTCTTTCCAAATCCCAACTCGTTGATCTTCTCTGTAATCTGTGAGTCTCCTTTTCATCTTCCTTAAACTGCATTCAATGCTTTATCAGTGATTAACACTGTGCAATGCATGTTATGTTGAAACACAAACAAAGAGCCTCCCAACATCCTTCAGTCGCACAAGAAATCGAAAATCGTACAACCGTTAATGACGTGACTTTCCACCGAACGCTTTTCGTTTGTCGCTTGTCCTCCGGAACAAATTCACCAACCTTACGTCGTGTGAGTGCATGCATTCATCATTCTTTCTCATTCACCGTAATCATAACAATCAAAGATTGGTTATTGATATGGTATGTTCTTCTTTTTCAGGCATTTGAAGAGCATGGAGAAATTGAGGAAGCGTATGTGGTTCGTCATAGAGACACAAGAATATCCAAGAACTATGGATTTGTCACTTATAAAGATGTTAAATCAGTTCAAGATGCGTTGATTCGACCTAGGAAAGTTATTGATGTAAGCTATAGTGACTATGTTAAAGAAAATTATATTTTCTGTTGATATAAGAATACTGATTTTTTTGCCTTTTCAGGGATCAATGGCTGTATGTGATGTAGCTGATGGGAGCCACGGGAAAACTAATACTAGTAGTGATCCTGATTTACCCCTCGGGAGGAAGCTTTATATTGGAAATTTAGCAGCAGGAGTAACAACCGAAAATCTGCGCAGCGATTTTCAGATGCATGGTGAAATAGTAGAAGCAGTTGCAATGAAAACGTATAGCACCATGTTTAAGTTGGATATATAATATTTATTGTTGCTGATAATCATTGTATAATAATAACATTGTTGTTTTATTTTCAACAGAGCTAGATTTGGATTCGTTACATACATGACAGCAGAGGCTGCAAAGAAGGCCATAGATTACAACACTCTTCATGTAAGCAAATGTGTGAAATTTCATAGCTGTTTGATTGAGGGACATGATTGTTTTTATACTGAAAAATTTGTTGAAACTTGTTGTGTGGCAGCCAACATTTGCTGAAGGAAGAAAAAGGATTGTGAAATATGCTAATCCTCCGAGGGGTCGGCGAGTTTCACGTAGGAATCCAAATCCAGAATACCAGCAGTTTGAAGATGATTATGTTGATTCTCATTCTGCTTATGAAACATATGGTGTTTCCTATCCTCGTCTTTCTGCAATGACAGACCAATTTGGGACCCGTTATTACTATGACTATTCCTATCCCTACCAGTGAATGTATTAGACTAAACATTGTGATGATATTGTGAATTCTTTCTTTGGTCCCTAGTGCCAATTCTTGTGATTAGCCCCTAGTTCTTTCTTTGTTCAATTCTTGTAACACCAATGCATATAACTAGTATACATTTGAGATACATTTTACAATTTTTTAGTAATGTTTTCTTTGTTCAATTTTAATGTTTTCATGAATGGAAGAAATACTGAAATAGAAATGTGTGATAAATTCATCATATTAAATTGGTAAGGAGTATTGAGAGAGTATGGTTGAAACCATGGTATTCTGTGCAGGAGAAAACTATGATCTCAAAAAATTGTGGAAACTCACAAGGGCTTTGAGATTCCTGATGTTGACAATGGTTTTCATATGGGTAAGTTTGATATAGAGAAAGTGGTATCCTAAGGCTCATGGATGGTATTTGGTCATTATTTGGTGGTGTCTCATTGGAGTCCAGAGTATATATCTCCGGCGACAAAAGTGAATCGAGATTTGGTGAGGATTCGGGATACTCCTTTGATGTGGCTCAAGTCACTCCTTTGATGTCAGATATACTCCAAAGTTTGATGTGGCTCAAGTCTCTGTCTAAACTCAACAAGTTACTCATAGGTTCAATTCAGTAATTAAAGTATAGATTAGTGAGATAATAGGGAATTGTATTCGAATAATAGCAAGAAATTGTCACAGTGATACAAGCTAGAGTTCAGATGGAATCTAGCTGATGAATTAGAAAAGTAAAATGCTGAAAATAAAGTTGAGCTCTTCAAGAGGCTTAGTCTCTCCTAAGGTGATGATCACACAATTCATGCATAATCCTAACTGAATATTCTCTCAGCATATAATACCCATTTGGGTAATTTAAATTTAAAATCCTTTATCCGTAATAGAAGTCGTCCAGAAGGTTCTATCGCTGAAGCATACTTGGTTAAAGAATCTCTAGCATTTTGTTCAAGATATTTGTCAAATGGTGTAGATACAAGGGTGAATAGAGTGACACAGAAGAGTGATGATATTCCAAGCATAGGTCATCCAATTGGGATAAAGAAACTCATTTATCTTGATCAGAAGTCTCAACACCAAGCTCATGGTTACATTTTTATTCAATTGTGATGAAGTGCAAGAATACATTAGATACAATCTTCTACTTGCTACAATATTTCATCTTCACATTAAGTATTTTTTTAAACATAAAATTAGTTATTTATTTTGAATAAATCATGAGGTTAATATTCCCAATCCTCAAAAAAGAAGTTAGTCGAGCAAAGCTAACAATCGAAGAGAAAGTTTTATTCAATGGTTTGAAACTCGTCTCATGGATGAGGAAGTATATGATTGGTTTAAGGTGTTGTCTAGGGGACCAAATGATATTTGCTAAAAGGTATTATGATTAAGTTATTAATGGTTATAAATTTCATACAACAAAATGCAAATAAAGGCTTAAAACACAAAATAGTGGTGTGACATTAGAAGTGGTAACTCATGTTCTTAGAAATGCAAAGGATGAAAATCTAAAAATTACGGTGTGACTTACTATGTGTCAGTAAAAGATATCATGGAGGTAGAATATTATGGTCAAAAAGTTATGCATTATTTAAATGTGATTGGTTGTGGCTGAAAAAGACAAATATGGGTCAACATGTGTTTACTCTAACAAAAAATCTACTAAAATGATCCATTTGTGTTGGCCTCTAAAGTTCAACAATGCTTCTTTATTGAAGATCTATTTTAAAAAAATAAAAACTATGTTTTGGAGGCACTTCTAAGGGAATCATTTGAGATAGGAGAACTTTTTAGTTCAGATGGCCAAGAACATGATATTTTAACAAACCTTGATATATCAAATGATGATTGTGAAGTTGATTTTGTCGGGAAAGATGTGCCCGGTGATATCTTCAAAAATCATTTGCCAGAACTTCACAAACAACCAGGGAATGAGAGTGACGATGACACGAGTTGTGAAAGTGAATACAAAACAACGGATGATTCTAATACTTGTTAAGCAATGTTTTTTAGGTAGTGTTTACGATATCTTTTCCCAATTTATTTATATCACTTTTTACAAATATTTGTTACTGGGGTTTGTATTTATTTTAATAGCTTAAGTTTGAACATTGATTATACTGTATAAATAAGTAATTTTATGTTTTCCCCTTTCAAGTTCATCATTCTAGCCATAATGGACAAAGTAATAGGTGTAAAATATGGTGGATTTTGTCGCGGCGGGAAAATTGAGATTAAGTTATTGATTAACTTAACTCAAAAAGCAAGAGTTGCAACCGATCTTTATTGTTTCCAAAGAAATGGGAAAAGAACGATAAAACACATTGAAGTTTTAAAACAAAACTACTAAAACAAAGAGATAAGGGTACAGGGGTTGGTTATGCAAGGGGAAGGTGTTAGCACCCCTCACATTCATGGTACTCCATGGGAACCTCTTGAAAATTTGTTATAAGGCTAAAACTGGTTGTTTTCAAAAATATTATGGAGATGAGAAAAGAAATGATTTTTATGATTTTAGTGCTCGAAAAGACATCGCATATTATTCTTACATACCCCTTGCGTGCAATAGGAAAGTCAGGGCATTTGTAGTTCCTCTTAAAAAGAAACAACAGAAATTTGTTGATTGATTTTAATGAAGAGATGTTTTGTCTTATTTGAGTGAAAAACATAATGTACTCTCTACAATTATGGGAAAGTGAGCATTTGCATCATCTTTAATATGGAGAATTTACAATTTAGATAACATCAAAAAGCATATCTCAACATATAAGTGGAAAATGTCAATCACTTTTCCATGTTTGTAGAAGTAAGAAGGTTTGCAATCACTTCTAAAACAAGACTAATATCTAATCTTTTGAGAAAAGGTTTTAAAAGAAAAAATGTACAAAGGCATAAAAGAGTCTTGACGAGGTTTGTTCTTTTATAAAGTTTTTGAAAATGTTAGAATATGCTTAAGTGTTTTAGCATTTATTAAGAAAAGATTTGACGATCACTTGACAAAATCAAGGTTTATTATGAAAGGTTTTGAAAAAGAGAGAAGATTTTGAAAATTTAAGAAGGGGGAGATGAACAGTTATCCTAAAGCATAAAGTAAAAGCTAGGGAAAAGAAAGATCTAACCAAACAAGAAGCAAGCATTTGACAATAAGTCAAACTGAGCATCTCCTTTCCTTTGGATTAAGCCACAAGTAAAGCATCAGATGACACCAAACCATAAATAGATGAAAGTTTAATTGCATCAGATAAACTCAAAGCATCAGATGAACAATCCATGTCTTAGATGAAATCCAAACATCGGATGAATCTCAGAGTATTAGATAGAACAACATGTATTAGATGAGTCATAATGTTTCAGATGAGTTTCAATTTATCAGATGAACCAAGGTGTCTCAGATAAATTCCATTGCTTAGAAAAAAGGTAACCAAAGTTTAAATGTCAAAAGTCCACATCCAAAGCAAAGGATAGTAACCATTATCCTAAGATTAAAGAACCCGTTTTTTTAGGTTTTTTCCTTTATTAATGTCTTAAAAGTAAAAGAAAATGCCCAAGTGGACAAAGGAAAAATAAGCATTAACATAAACATAAACATAAGCAATAATATGAAAGGTAATGCTCAAAGATAAATTGCATAAAGTAAATAGAAAGAAATAAAAGGCAAGAAATTAAATGCATTAAAGTAAAGTTGCATAAAAGTAATGTTAGCACGATAATAATGTTAGTATTAGCATTGAGATTAATCAACCATTTCGGAACAATTTAGCACTATGTTAACCAATTGTAAATGTACTTATGTAGAAGTAGAATCTATGAGGCCGGTCAATAACAATTTATGTACCATACTTGATAGAGAAATGATAGAGATCATTCTCCTAAAATAAGTAACACAAGTAAAAACCAAGGAGGGATCAAGCACGATGACAAGGAGATTGGTCTATTACATTAATCATTCTTCTTGATAACTTAGGACAAACTTATCACCAATCCAAAATACCTTAAATGATCCAAGCATCAACCTAAACTTCATGAGCAAGATGGACTCGTATAACTAAGGATCACCAGTTTGTAACCATAGTCTGGTGGTTTCGTATCAGGGGTTCGGAGGATGTTCTCCTGCATATATCTTCTAACTTCAATGGCCGTTAATCAATTATTGAATCTTGGATCCTTGGTTGCAGCACTTCTTTTGTGGCAACCTTGATATTTCTAGCTTCTTTAGAAACCTCCAGATTTGAAGCTTTGTCAGAGGGATAAATCTGATGGCTCCTACCACGCTATTCGACCAACTCGTCATGGCTTCACTTTGATTTGATTCCATGTCTGACATACAATACCAGATCAGAAATAATATGTTGTCAGATTCTTGAAATGCAATCCATATAAGTGCGATATTCCTGGAAGGACGCGATTGAGATGCGAGCATCCACGTTGCGATTGGGTGTGTGGTTCTTATTGACAGAGCAGCGCTTATTTGACCCAATGAAAATGGAAAGGTTAATAGGGAAATCGTGGAATCACCTAGGAGTAATGCTACGGGTGAGTCTTAACTTTTGTACTGATGGTAAAGCTTTTGTGAGGAGGGTTGGTGTAACCATCGCGAACAACCATAGTGCTCTATCATCCAACCACAGACACAATGATGAAGGATGAAATCTTGAGGCCCATGAAAGTTTTACCGAGCCCCACGGTGGGAGCCAAATGTTCTGACAAAACATATTTGGACAACCTCCCAGAAGCTAATCCGGCGAGGCTGCAACAATAATAGGTCTTTAGGGGAGTTTTTAAGGAGAAGGATGGATGGTAAAGCTTAAGGTATTCGATTTACACGATGAATATGTGTGGTAACTCAATATGAGTGTCTTGCTTATCCCTCAGGTGGAAGCCCTTATTTATAACGTAATCCTTTTTCTACTGACCATTAAGCTGCTTCGTAAAGCTTGTAACAGCTCTTAAGTACTGTAACGTCTTTATTATTCACGTGTAACAGACTCCATCAATGGCTTGTAATTGATTCATAGCCCTTGTTCTTCTTGTAATCAGTTTGACTATTTACTCGCCCGTAATGGGTAGTCATCCGGCCTGACATCTTTAACTATATGTTCTATGTCCTGGGTGGGCGCATACTTCGTACGTTTCGACTTCATATGTCGGTTTTCCCTGCCATACATCTTTGTCTTCCTCCTCAAGAAGTTACGTCCAACTTATATTTATAATATTATTATTAGCATGTTTAGTATATTAGCTTTTAGTTTAACTTACTATTTTTGTTACATAAATTCAATGTCCGGCCAAATATTTAAAGTATGGAATGGGAGGACCGTCATGTCGACGGTACTTGTGTCTAAGAAAATAACCGGTTAAATTGAGATTTGCTTTTAGGATTGATTTGTACATTGCTTTTAACTAAAACATTTACCACGAAAGCGTTATTTTAGAGATACTGATTCCGTTTCGAAAGAGAGGAACCTGTATCTGACTTAAGTGAAAATTCATATTTTAAATTAAGATAAATGCAACAATAAGACTTATTTTAAAATTGTAAAAATAATTGTTTTCAAAAATAGATTTTAAGAGCAGAAATACACTTGCACCGGCAGGTATTTATGAAATTAAATGTCGGTGTTAGGAAGCGAAAGCTGACAACGCCTTTAGAATTATTTTTCATCAAAAACAACTTTTTAATTAATTAAAATTAATTGATTTTTTAAAACATTAGTTTTACTCTTTAACACGCTTATTTCGATAATTCCAGACACATGCAGAACACATCATCGATATTTATTAAGGATGGGAAAAGAATAAATTTTCAATTATGATAAAAGAAATAAGTTTGAAGTGATAAAAACCAAGTTATATCAAAGAAAGAGTGAGAGAGACAACAAACACTCTCAATCCCCCGTCCGTTGCCTTAACTTTTTATAATAAAATAAAGATGAACAATCTGATACCTTAAAACTTAGGTAGGTAGTAATATCTTTCTTCAATCAAATATTATTATTCAATAACACATTATTTTTTATAATTATTTCATTTTAAAATAAATTTAAATTCTAAATCAATATGCATTAAAGGTACCCGTACACAATTATTTATCATGGGTACCTAAAATAAAACAAGTTCATTTCAAATTCAATATAATGTACATCCAATAGAAAGAAGGGGAATTAAAATAAATTAGTGTTTATTAGAAAATTAGAAGATAATGAATATAGAGAGAATTATACTAGGATATATTGAGGGTTAGAGATAGAAGTAGGGGGTGACAATGTAAAAGGAAAATGGTAGTGATAATATTTATCCTAACCCGGGCAAAATGGGCCTTCGAAAGAAAAGCCCAATTTTAATTCTAATACATTGGGTTGAGTGAATTTGGCGTCAAATAGTGCTTTGTGTAGAGAAAGAGGTGAGACTCGAACAGACCAAGAATACGAAAAGAACTAGTAAGAAAGAGCAAGAAAAGAAATGGAAAACTTGAACCATGCTGAATCTTCTTCTTCTTCTTCCAATCAAGACCTTCGAAGACGCATCAAATATCTTCCCCAACCTCAACTCGTTGATGTTCTCTGTAATATGTGAGTCTCCATTTCACTCCTTTTCATCTTTCTTACACTTCATTCAATGCCTTATCAGTGATTAACAGTGTGCAATGCATGTTTGTTTCTATGTTTGCATGTTGACACATAAAGAGCCTCCCAACATCCTTCAATCGCACAAGAAATTGAAGCTCTTACAACCGTGACTCCCCATCGAACGCTTTTCGTTCGTAACTTGTCCTCCAGAACAAATTCACGACTCTTACGTCGTGTAAGTGCATTCATCATTTTCATCTCATTATCTGTAATCTTAAACAATCAAAGAGTATTCTTCTTTTTCTTTTTCAGGCATTTCAAAGGTATGGAGAAATTGAGGAAGCGTTTGTGGTTTGTGATAGAGTCACAAAAATATCCAAGAACTATGGATTTGTCACTTATAAAGATGTTAAATCAGTTCAGGATGCGTTGATTCAACCTAGCAAAGATATTGATGTAAGCTATAGTGACTATGTTAAAGAAAATGATATTTTCTGTGAATATAAGAATGCTGAATTTTTGCTTTTTCAGGGATCAATGGCTGTATGTGATGTAGCTGATGAGCGCCACAGGAGAAATAATATTAGTAGTGATCCTGATTTGTACCTCTTTAGGAAGCTTTATGTTGGACATTTAGCAGCAGGAGTAACAAGTGAAAATCTGCGCAGCGATTTTCAGATTCATGGTGAAATAGAAGCAGCAGTTGTAATGAGAAAGTATATATAGCACCATGGTTCAATTGGATATATAATATTTATTGTTGGTAATAATCATTGAAATAATAACATTGTTGTTTTATTTTCAACAGTGCTAGATATGGATTCGTTACGTACAAGACAGAAGAGGCTGCAAAGAAGGCTATAGATTACAACACTCTTCATGTAAGCAAATGTTTGAAATTTCAAAGGTGTTTGATTGAGGGACATGGTTGTTTTTATACTGAAAAATGTATTGAAACTTGTTATGTGACAGCCAACATTTGCCGAAGGAAAAAAAAGGATTGTGAAATATGCTAATCGCCGGAGGGGTCCACGAGCTTTAGGTAGGACTCGAAGCCCAGAAAACGAGCAGCCTGAAGATGATTATGTTGATTCTCCAGTACCATATGCTCCACCTCCTGCACATTCTCCTTATGAGACATATGGTGTTTCCTATCCTCATATTTCTGCAATGACAGACCAATTTGGGAACCCGTATTACTATGACTATTCCTATCCCTACCAGTGAATGTATTAGACTAAACATTGTGATGATATTGTGAATTCTTTCTAATGCCAATTCTTGTGATTAGCACCTAGTTCTTTCTTTGTTCAATTCTTGTAACATCAATGCATATAACTACTATACATTTGAGATAGATTTTACAATTTTTTAGTAATGTTTTCTTTGTTCAATTTAATGTTTTCATGAATGGAAGAAATACTGAAATAGAAATGTAAAATAGAAATGTGTGATAAATACCATCCTATCTTCTTGAGATGTGGTGGAATCCCTATTGCTATAGGGACTAGACCCTTCAGATTTTAGAGAACAAACTATTGGAAGCTCTCATGGTCACTCCTTTGATGTCAGATATACTCCAAAGCTTGATGTGGCTCAAATCTCTGTCTTAACTAAACAAGTTACTCATAGGTTCAATTTAGTAATTAAAGTAAAGATAGTGAAATAATGGGAATTCAGTCCTCAAATTCATGCAGGCTGGCATCGGTTGGGGTTTCACATTAATAGCTAGGACTTTCTTTAATAAAGAGACATGAAAAACAGTATTGACTTTGGTATCATCAGGTAGTTTCAACTCATAAGCAACATGGTTTATCTTCTTAATCACTTTATATGGTCAATAAAAGCGTGGACTCAGCTTCTGATTCACCCTCTTAGTCATTTTCTTCAGTGTCTAGCAGTTACAAAAAAATGTCACCTTTCTTCTATTTGATTTGATCGAAAGTGGTATTTTTTGCGGAGCATCTGTTAGCCTGAAAATTCTAGTTGAAGAATTCAACAAGGATTGATAGCAACCTTGCATCAAAATGATTAAGGGTGAAAACACTCGATCTTAGACACGCTGCCTACGTCAACCAAAAAGGTTTGACTAGTGTGATAGTTTAGAAGAATCTCAAGAACAAATCCGTAAGATTATGATCATTCTCTCTTCAAAACATATCCAAAATCTCGAAAAGGATTACACAAAACAAACTTTCGACAAATTGTCGAGTTCGACACCTCAACTAGATGATAAGGATTTAACATATTTTCAAGCTAAGAGTCAGATAAAAAAAGGTGTCTTGACAAGTTTTTGAAAATATGTCAGAAACTCTCGACAGGAGCAGTTAGGAGTACTTCAAGACATTTATCAGAACAATAGTGGGTTTTCAGCAATTTAATGCTAAAGACACGTGGAAGTAAATCAATAGTTTGAAATCCACTTAGAGGGATATATGTCAAGTTCTGTAGAGGTAACTCTTGTCGACAGTTAACATTGTAAGTATATAAATCGACCTCAGTATAATGGTTGAGGGGGACAAAAACCTCATTTATTCTCTATAGAACTAAAGTATCCAAGTTACATGGTAAAATGGTTCATGAGAAATGTATGAGTATGCGCACAATCTTTTATTCCTTTGAAGTCTTGTATTCAAATAATTTATGTTAAATGTCATTTAATTTTTTTTTATATTTATCCAAAGTTTATTATTTACATTCAGTTGTTTATTTTCCAAACATTTAAATTCAAATTAGACAAACTTTTCATTCTATCTTTTCTCTGCACAAATTGTCCTTGAAATTTTTCGAGTCAATCTCTTAATTGAACTAAACTCGTGATTGTTTACTAAAAAACACCATTAAACAAATTGGCACACCCGACGGGATCCTTTTGTGAAAAAAAGTTCAAACTTTTACAAGAAAAAATGTTGCCTTTTACCACTAATTTCGTTATTTGTATGAGAAAATGTTTTCAATGTCTGGACTTTTATGCCACCACATCGAACAACGTCGGTGTGATCATTCCACATGGCAATTGGAAAGTATTTGACGTACCTTCCAAAAAGTGCAACACTGCGACAAGCAAGTTTTGACAATACAGATGACCAACAGCTGGATCAATTCAAACATGCCTTCTTATTTCCAAATTTGTGCCTTCGATTCTATTTGGTTTAACCAATTAATATTACCATCTTTGTGTTTAAGGGAAAACACAGAGCAAAAGATGTGACAAGGAATGCTCACGTAACCCAGGTCAAAGGGTTGTTTTGTGCAAACATTGGGTTTGGCACGGTGATAACAAGGAAAAAATTCTTCAATTTCTCAGTGTTAACATCAGGGTCAGGAAGTGGACCAAAAAATACATGAATTTTATCAGAAACAAAGAAATGAATGACTACCTGAGATTTCAAGATTTTAGCTTTTTCCTCTTCCAAGGTGGTTCTGGGACATAAACTCGATTCCCAACCGGTATGGGGACTTTGATTGACGCAGCTAGAGGTAATGTATTCTTTGTTTTAGATGATGAGGCAATGGTTGCAGAGAATGGGAAAATGTGAAAAAGATGAAGTGAGAAACTTTTTTAAATTGATTTTTCTCTTTGAAAACTAAAAAGATGAAGAAGTAGAAGGAGAAAAAATGGTAAGGAAATAGTGTATTTATAGTGAATAAGAAAAACTATTTGTTTCCTTTCTATCTCTCGGATTGAGACAAATTGCGCCTTTTAAGTGACACATGTTGTTTATTTAGAGGCAGAATTAAGGGTTTTGATCTTTGTGGCCCACATTCTTCATGGGAAAGCGGAGCCATGATGAAGATTTAATGGGTGCACATCTCGAAAAGACGTTCAGCGTTAAAGTAGTCATGATGACGATGACATCAGCACACTACTTAGAACAGTTGGGATAAATTTTCAAAAATACCACATGTCTCTCAATTGACCTAAAGTGTCATTTTCGAGGGACAATTTGCTAGCACGTGATTTTCAACATAACAAACTTGACACAAAGGAAAGGAGTTTAGAGAATACTTAGTGAAATTATGATGGTGGTAGTGTTTCAACAGGAATGATTTTTGGCTTAGGGTGTCGAAATTTCCATGTTAACCTTAAGACTTGGGACTTAGCATATTGTTTTAGGCTATGAAAGATAGTATTCCCAAGATTTCGAACAGGGTGATGGTCGACATTGGCAGTTGGAGCGAAACGACGAGATTAGATTAAATAACTGTTTTTTTGGCATTCTCCATGCATTGAAGACACGTGAAAGCAAGTTAAGAAGGTGGAAAACATGCAGTAAGATACATGTCAATCGCTAGAAATAGAGTCGTTATAGACAATTATTTATGTAGTAGTATATATAAGGATCCTAGTGTTAGGATTCAGGTGTGACAATATCAATGCAAAAACTCCAAATAACTCAAAGTATCCAAACAAGAGTGAGAAACGAGTCAGTGAAAAAATATGTATGATTCTACACAATAGTCTTTATATATTTAAGCAAAGTCTTTCCTTTTAAATTCCATTTATCTTTTCAACAACTTTTCCATTTACATTGCTCTTTTATAAAGATTTTGACACAGTCGAAAACCCTTGTCTCTTTTCTTTACAACTTATATTTGTTGTCCTTATAAAGTAAGTGTCGATTTATACTTTTATGACAACAACCAATTACTTTCTCAAGTTTACAAACAAAATGCCCTAGGATTTATTAGTTGATTCTGCAAGTAACCTTCATAAAGACTAACGATTGTTTGTCAAAGATACCGTTAAACAATTGTACTCTACTAATTTGATTTAATGAAGGGTGTGGTGCGGGGAATCCTGATAACTTGGTGATTTAACTTAGGAAAGTATGTAACCATCCTGGCCTCTTAGAATCATCCTATGATGGTTCATGTAAGTTACCATGTGGTTGGATTACCATGTGGTCTGATGATATAACTAATTTTACGACCATTGATACTAAAATTAAACTACATTTTACTTTTGTGATAGATTTTTATTCTCTTGTGAACGAGATACTTGCACAATGTGGGAAATTCTATATGCTCTACTGGTTGTTGCACATTATCATAGATTGAAAATATGTTGTAAGAGTTCCATTTGGATTCATTATAAACTCATTAGGTATAACTTGTTCCTAATTTATGCTCTGTTGATATTTAATGGATCCTGCTTGAAAGTATTGTGCTCGATTGTTGTTTTAATAGTTTGTTATAACTCTAGTGCAGAAATTTGCAACAAATGAAGAGTAATGGATGAGTTGATTTGTTGAAGATGCCCTTTTGGTGAACATAAACTCAGGTGGTTGAAGTATAATGATGGAAAGAAGTTATAATTTATGTTGGTTGTGTTATTTTATCTAGGCTTGTCATGTTACTTTATTTATGAATTTTTAATAAATTTAATTTACTGCATATCATGTTCCAACAATGATAGTGTGTTGGATGATGGACAACTATATGGCTTTGTTTGGCAAGCCATATTTTGAGCTTATAGCTTATAAGCTCGTATGATAATAAAAGACGTGTTTGGTAACAGTTTTTACATCAAGAGCTTATAGCTTATTTACTAGCTTATAGCTTATTTTTCAGACGCTATTTTAAATAGCGTTTTAGCTTATATCTTATCATTTTTTCTTCCATTAATACCTTTATGAATTTTGATTATTTTAAATGTGCATATAATTATTAATTAATAAATGTATTTTTATGTCATGTTACATTTATCAGCTAGTTAACTTAATTTTACCAAATACTTTAATTAGCTTATCACCTATCAGTCATCAGCCATCAGCCATCAGTCATCAGTCATCAGCCATAAGCTATCAGCCATCGGCTATAAGCTATCTTATCACCAAACCGCTAATTTTACTAAACAGAGCCTATATGTCTATTATGTTCATGTAATCCTTGGAATATCAGTCTATTATGTTTATTGATCCTTAGAAGGATAAATTAAAATGGCTCAAAATAGCCCCATTTTGCCAATAGTTATTAGCTTTTTTATCCAAATAATCAATAGATTTTAAAAAAAAACTGTCGATTTTGTCATTTTTAAAATTAAAATAAAATTCATATTATGTTGTAATTGGATTTGAAATTTGAATGATCAAATTACTAGCTTGTTAATAAGAATTTAAAAAAGTAGAAAAAAATCTATTGAAATAAGCCGGTCCAATTACCCAAATCTATTTCAACCTAAACCCGAAAAAATCAATAGTTTAACTTGTCGGAATTCCGCTAATGTATGTCACTCAAAAATTAGATTGGATTGAGGTTTTGCGCCCGAACCCCGATCTTATCTGAATTGATCTCCACCCTACTTTATACCATATTAAAGTTTAGAAAATGATAGGTTTTTAATTTTACTGAAATTTCTATGTAAAAAAATATGCTAATAACCAATCGTTAGTTGGTTCAGTGGTGATTGGCGCTGAGCTTGGTAGGGAGGACCACGGTTCGATCCCCCGCAACTGCAATCGGGAGGGGACTGGAACCACTTGATGCCAAAACTGACCCCTGAACCGAATTATACCGGTGGTGATAAACCAAAAAATATATATATGCAAATAAATACCCCAAATTCCTGCACCAATCAGATAGCAATAAAAAACTCATTTATTTTACTCATCAAAATCCATTAAGAAAACATGTGCATGTACTCCAAAAAAAATCATCGTCAAGAACACTAATTCCCATGTATCTTTACCATTAAGTCAATGTACATTCATTATTAATTCCCCTGATTTCTACTAATACATTTTAGGACTATAATAAGGACGACAACAGACCGAAAAAAAATTTAAATAACTAGGTTTAATAAAAAAAATACGAAAAAAACCATGTTTTCAGGGTAATTACCAAACTGTCTAGGTTTGGGACCCCGGGGAAATGGATGCGCCAAATGAAATGGCGCATACATGTGTTGCATGCCAAATCATTTGGCGCATGAGAAGGGAAAATTAGGGCAAGCCATTTCAAATGGCGCATGGGTATAGGTTCCCACACATAGGCGCCATTTCATATGGCTCCTATGTGTTGGGTTTTTTTTTTTTTTAAAAAAAACCCTTTGGGTATTTTCGCGCACCGTTTTTTATTCCGGTCTTTTATTTTCGTAAAAACGTCTGAGAAATCGAGTTCGTAAAATTTTTAGTAACCCTATATAATGTATGCGTTATCGATATCGGTTTTTTACTAAAGCTCAATTTATTGATGAAAGACCGATGAACGGTTACAAGAGTTGGTAAGCGAAACTGATACATTGCATTAAAAAAAATACAGATTATACTAAACTTGCGACGCTGTCGAGCCACGATTAGGGCATCTTTTTATATTGTGCCCCACCTGACGGCAAATGCTGCATTTTCGTTCCATTTTGTCGCGGACGTCCATTTCGGTTCTAATCCGTGTACTATTGGGACGCCCTTTTTTCTTTCGCCGCATTGCGTCGTTGTGCCAAACTACCTCTCCATCATACTCAGGCCAGTAATCCTCCTTGGCCACCACAGGAAACGCAACACTGTAAACTCTGAGCAGTGTCTGAGTCTTGTAAATCGGAGACAGTAGTGATATAGCGTCGCGGTGGGCATACGCACATGCAGCTATGACGTGTGAGCAAGGCATACGAAAAGCTTGAAACCTTCCACAGTCGCACCAATCTTCGTCAAGAAGAACCCTATATTGTTGCCTTGGCAGTCCCTCATTGTGGTCAATTGTCTCGCGCACACTGAACGTGCGATTGAATCGGTCGAAAGAAGTCACTTGATGAGTGTTCGCTTTTGCCGATTGCTGTTGCATAAATTTCATGCAACTATCGCTTAATAGTTGACCAGCTTGCCTAACATCACCCCATCTCCTGCCTCTTGTTGAGAAGAGTGAAGCCATCCTAAAGTATGTGGCCTCCACCAGTGCTGTGATTGGAAGGTTACGAATGCCTTTGAAAACGCCATTCATGGATTCCACGAGATTGGTTGTCATATGGCCCCATCGCACGCCATTGTCGTAAGCCCTTGTCCATTTGTCCCTGGAAAGATTATCTACCCAAGTACCTGCCTCTGGATTTGTCATTACAATCTCACTCCGATAATGCTGGAATGTGGGTTGGGTCAATGCATAACCAGCATTGACTAGGGCCTTTCTTAGATGTCTGTCCTTGATCTCCCGCATGAAGTTTTGGGCGATGTGGCGAATACAGTAGACGTGTTTTGAAGGGGGGTCATGCCATCCGTTCGCTGGATTATTGTAAGCACTCTCTATGGAAGCGTGCCTATCAGAGATTAAACATATGTCAGGCTGGGGAGCAACATGTTCTCGGAGGTTCCTTAGAAAGAAACTCCAAGCTGCCGCTGTTTCACCTTCGACGATAGCAAATGCCACTGGAAATATGTTGCTGTTCCCGTCTTGTGCAACCGCCATCAGCATGGTTCCTTTGTATTTGCCGTATAACCATGTCCCATCAATTTGAAGTATGGGTTTACAGTGTGCAAAACCTCGGACGCAAGGTTTGAACGCCCAAAAAAGCCGATGGAATATTCCGTTTCCTTGGACAGGGTTTCCATCCGGGGCATGCGCGGGCAGTGTCTCTAGAATAGTAACAGTGCCAGGTGCGTAACTATGTAGCGCATTGAGGTATCGGGGAAGAATTTTGTATGACTCCTCCCAGTTGCCGTAGACTGTCTCAATTGCCTTTGTTTTTGCAACCCACGCCTTTCTGTAAGATGGAGTGTAGTTGAAGGTTGTAACGATGTGTGATATTATATTTTTAACCTTCAGAGACGGATCAGAGCTTATGAGAGGCAAGATCTCCTGACATATAAGATCGGCACTGAGTTTTGTATGATCCTGGGAATTGTTAGGGTTGACACACGTGTGTTTCTGCGTAATCGACCCTATTTTCCATGCATTACTTCTCTTCCTATAAGAGGCCAACAGTCTGAACCCGCACTCTGGATTTTTACAAGTGATTACATACCGTTCCAGGTTTGAACGGTCTACTTCAAAATCAACGTTGTTCGCCATGTGCCATTTTTTTATTCTTCTCAGACATGCCTCCTTAGAAGGAAACTTGTCTCCTTCCTTTAATTCTTCGTCATTTTGGATGTAGGGTGTGAAGAAGATGTCAGATGATGGTTCGTCACCTTGGAGGTTCAAGTTACTCATATGTGCTGGAGGTGCGTACGCATGAGCTGGAGGCACCAACGTTTGCTGCTCGTCGTCGGATTCCTCGTTGACCATGTCGTCAAATTCAGTTTCCAGATCGTCTTCTTCCTCGTCAATGACGTCAACCTCGTCTTGCTCGTTGACTGGTGGGTCAATAACTTGTGACTGGACAACATTAGTTTCTTGTGTCTCAACCTGAAGAGTAACGTACAGCTCGATGGAATCCAACCCAGAGTATTCGTGGGTGGTAAACATATCTTGCAAGTCTTCGTCATTGGCAATTTCCATCTCGTAAAACTTGACGGTGTTGTCTTCATTGAAATTGGGACATTGGTAAAAAACGCTTGCAATAGGACCCATTGCAATCTTAGAGTATAGTCGCTGAATGAAGTACGAAAATGTTGCTCTTTTGCTCAACAACAATGGTACAACCTGAGTGTTTCTCATCACAAAACCGGCTATCTCATGAGAGTAGGTCTCACCGTTTAGATGGGCATGGACAAGATACTGGGTTGATGAAGTCATTTTTGGAGGGGAAAGTGTGTGGGTGTTGTAAGCTCAAGTCAGATTAGGTAAAATTGTTGGTGTGAGTTGTAATGTTTAGTATATATTGAATGTCTTATAAATTGTGCTTCTTATGTCCTTGCATTATCTCAACACATAGACACGCTGATCTATGTCCTGTACCCCATCACGCGTCTGAAAGGATTCCTGATAAGATTCCTGTAACGATTCCCCTAGGCAGAGCATGCATGCAACCCTATCTGGCAGCTAGTTCTGCAATAATTATTTATATATAAATATATATATATATATAAATATATATATATATATATATATATATATCTTTATTTATGCATATATAAATATTTATATATATATATATATATATATATATATATATATATATATCTTTATTTATGCATATATAAATATTTATTTATATATATTTATTTATATATATATATATATATATATATATATATATATATATAATATATATATATATATATATATCTTTATTTATGCATATATATTTATTTATATATATATATATATATATATATATATATATATATATATAAATATATATATCTTTATTTATGCATATATATATATATTTATTTATATATATCTATTTATATATATATATATATATATATATATATATATATATATATATCTTTATTTATGCATATATAAATATTTATTTATATATATATATATATATATATATATATATATATATATATATATATATATATATCTTTATTTATGCATATATAAATATATATATATATATATATATATATATATATATATATATATATATATATATATATATATATTTATATATGCATAAATAAAGATATATATATATATATATATATATATATATATATATATTTATGTTAATATATGGTGGTTCTTACAGACCCACTAGTATAGGTCTGCCACTATCTTCCGAATTGATTATAAAAGACAGGCACACTGATCTAGGTCTGCAACAGGATTCCGTATTGATTGTAAAAGACAGACACACTGATCTAGGTCTGCCACCAGATTCCGAATTGATTATACAAGACAGACACACTGATCTATGTCTGCCACCAGATTCCGAATTGATTACAAAAGACAGACACACTGATCTAGGTCTGTTTATATATAACTAATAATTACGTATATATATTTTATTTAATAAATATAAATATTGTAATTAATAATTATATGTATTTTAATAATATATATTACTAATTATAAATATAGTTAATAATTACGTATATAAATTACCATATATATGTATGTTAATTATTGTACACGTCCGCTAGGGTAAATATTTTCCAAACGAAAACAACTAACACAACAACCACATTTATTTTAATTCAATGACCCTGCGTTGACAACACAAAACCATCGGTAAATCACGATGTTAAGTTGCAGAATAGAAAAGAAGAGAAAAGAACACAGAACAACTGGTAGTACACGCTCACTCTTTGCAACAAATAAAACAACAGTTAATCTAAACTACTCAAGTGTCACTGCAATAACAAGGGGATCTTCAACGCCTCGGTTAACTTCTCCACTGTGTGTCCAAAACATTAGATCCACGTCCACATCGTCTTTCACACGATCCCAATAATACATGTACGTGCCTTCAGGGTTATTATTCGTCGACGTAATGTATGGACATCGGTAATCTAGCTGTTTAACTTTTCTGGTTGGACCATCTAGTTGACGAAACCCAGTGTTGATGGCTCTAACAATTCTCTGGAAATTCCAGTGAGGGTTAAGGCAAACCCGCATGTGACTACCTTCCTCAAAGAAGACCACAGCCCAAACAGAGTTCATTTTTAAGTGTTTACACTATGATTGAAAGAAGAGTTAGTACTTCAACTCCACACGCACACTTCTATTTATAGCGGGTGCAAGGAAGAGGGAAATTTTATTGTTAATTATTAATAACTTAAATAATAATTGGAAACTTTGTAACAATAAAATATCATTTCATTGAAATATGTTAACAACATTTAATTGAAAGGTACAGATATGCTAAGAGCATTTAATTGAACGGTACCGAAGTTACTGAAATGATATAGAAACTGTAGCGCCTAAGATATAACAACGGTTAAAACAATGTCTTCTCTGTCCTCCATCATTAGAGTGCATTGGATGTCGTCTTCCATAGTCTCCCACCAACGCTGCCTTTCGAGAAAAACACCTCCCCTTGTTCGAAGTCTCTTAATAGATCGGATTTGTTTGCCTGGACTGAACTCTCCGTCCAAAAACCTGAGGATGTTTCTCTTAAGCTGATCCATGGTTTGGATATTCCAAAACATCACTTGCATGGGAGGTTTGACTGCCGAGAAGATAACGTATCCGTTCCTTCTACGAACGTCCGGTTGGTAATTCAGACGCCTAACAGGAGGTGGAGGCTCAGAAGTCCGGTGCGACCCATCTGGCCTAATTCGAGTTCTCATTTTTCAGTGTGGGTACCAGTGCGCAAGAAACCCTAATTTATAGAGGCATAGACGTCTTGCCGTAGCCTCATTTCCTCATTAGGGTTTCTTCTAGGAAGACCACGTAGGTAAGATAACCAAAACCCTAATTGTGATACGAAAACCCTAATTTTGAAAAAAAAAAGTTTCCTTCTAATGCGCCATTTGATTTGGCGCATTAGTGCTTTTTCTCCTCAGTAAGTCGCCAAATGAAATGGCGCATTAGAAGGATTTTAAAAAAAAAAAGCCATTTGATTTGGCGCATCCCTTGTTGGTGTGGACCACCACCTGGCCCCACATGGTCCCCACCTGCAAGTGCTGAAACGATTCCAGGAGTTACTGTAAACCAGCATGGAGTTACTGTTAACAAGCATGCGACTGCAAAAATTTCTGATAAGATTCCTGATCAGATTCCTGCCAGGATTCCTCCTACTCCTGCATGCATGCTACCCGAGCTGTCACCTAGACCTGAGCTGCATGCATCCCACCATGCCTTGTCACCGAAAGTTTGACTGCATGCATGCCAACACATCCTGCAGAAGCAACACCAAACACTTATGGCTGTGTTGACATGTCAAGCATGCATGATGTTACCGTTTTTTTCCTCATCAATATATAAAGCACTTGGAATTCTGGAGATACATCACCATAATCACTCATCTACTCTTAGAACAATCCTTTTGCAATCAGCTTACGAATTTTCAGCCTTCAACCATGTCTCTCCTAACCATGGGCGAAACACACAGAGGAACCCCCCAGAACATCGCTACCTACGTAAGTGTATTAGTATTACTTTAAAATCATGCAACTGTCCCTGATAAACTAACTGATTTTTTTGGGCATGCTTACTCTTTTCAGAACGTTCAACGTTTTCGCACTCGTAGTCACGCTACCATCGCTCCGGACGACCGCATTATACCATACCTGAACGTTGCTGGTTTCGGTCCGATTAGCAGGATCGCCGAGTCTTCTATTGACCACAAGTTTGTTCTTGCTTTGCTAGAACGCTGGAGGCCAGAGACACACACCTTCCATCTTCCAACAGGGGAGTGCACCATCACCCTTGAAGACGTTCATATGCTACTTGGCCTTCCTGTTGATGGTAAGGCAATTAATGGTTGTGTTATGCAGGCGAATTGCTTATGCCATGAGGCAATTGGGATAGACTTGATAGAAGGAGCCGTTGGTGCTAGGGGGCAAGGTGTTAACCTCAAGAGGTTAAAGGATTATTATAAAAATTTTCACTTGAATGATGCGTCTCCCCAAGAGACCATACTGCAGAAAACTAGGTGTTACGTACTGTTGCTTATTGGAAACGTTTTGTTCCCAGATAGCACTGGTAACACGGTTAACTTTATGTATCTTCGTTTGCTAATGGATTTTAGTAGAGTTGGTCTGTACAGCTGGGGGTCTGCGGTTCTGGCTACCGTGTACCAGTCACTATGCAAAAACGCGGTTGCTGAGTCCTGCACATTCTATGGATGCGCCCTGTTGGTGCAGGTGTGGGGGTGGTGGAGGATGCCCATACTGGCCCCGGTTAACAACGGAAGTTGGGACTTTCCGTATGCCTTGAGGTAAGTTTTTAGTATACCATTTTCTCCTTACACATTCTACTCCATTCTAACTAAATCATTATATTTTCATTGTAGATATTGTGTGAAAAAAATGGACTTCACACTTAATCCGCGGTCAAATATCACAATGTACCGCATGCTAATTGATCACCTTGGACAACATCAGGTATTATCTCTAATTCTTTTCTTCTTTTTTTTTAAGTATTTTCCATAAATAATTTTTCCGGCAGTAACGTATAACTCTCATGCATGCAGTTCATATGGCGACCATATCTCGAGTGCGAGTATGAGCCTAGAGCTCAGGATGCAGAAATTTGGACGACAAAGTGTTGCTTAATCCGGTACAACATAATAGAAATGCATCAAAGTGACCGGGTGATGCTTCAGTTTGGGATGCGTCAACGGATACCCGACCCTCCTGTTGACTTGGGAGTGTGGCACCTAAAAAGAGTTAACCATCAATGGACACACCAACACTGGAAGGATTTTGCACCCGATCAGCGCCAGATGTGGAAGAACCGTCGCCAGTATGTCCTAAACTTCCCCGTTAGTGACCATGAAATGAAACCTTCTCCTGAATACATGAGTTGGTATCGTACAGCCACATCCCCTAACTTGTTTCTTGCAGCTCCGTTCTATTTAATTGATCCCCGTGCACAGAACTACATCTTGCCACAACAACAACAACCGGAAGAGGAACAACAACAACAACAACAACACGAACAACAACAACAACTCCGGCAACAACAACGACAACAGCAACGACAACAACAACGCCTACAACAACGCCAACAACAGCACCTACAACAGCAACAACAACAACAACTCCAGGAACAACAACAACTCCAGCAACAACAACAAAATATTTTCAGTACTCCTTCCCGTTCCGCACGCAACATCCGCCAATCAAATATGTTTCAATCCCAATCTCAACCATTACAAGGGTATGAAGACCGCCATCCTTCCTCGGACCAATATCAGACCCACTCACAACCATTCGGATTTACAACATTTGCTGGGTCCTCAAGGGGATTCGGCCAAAACCTAACTCCCGGTTCATCTAGCCTTCATCTTAGTCCCGACGATGGTCCTCATGGTGAATCCTCTTACCGTGGCGCCCCCTCCGGCTACGCAACACCTACAAACCAATTCGGCTTTAACCAAGGTAGTTCTAGTGTTGCGGGATGCTATGAACCGGAAGTCTTTTCCCACCCCACTCCACCACCACGAATAAACACATTTGAGGGAATGGGTAGCCGACTTTACAACAGCGGTTTTCCGGATAATTATGGGGGCGTCGACGAATTCGTAGACAGCGATCCACGCGACATCCCAGTACCAGCCCCCGTGACACAAACCCAACAAGAAGCACAAAGGGGAAGGGGTGGGGGTAGAGCTAGGGCAAGAGGCGGTGTCAATATTCGCGGCGGAATCAACGATCGCGGTAAACGTGTCATTACAAGACCAGGTTGCGGAACGGATGGCTATCTTGGTGATGGACGTCATTGATCATTTTGTTGTATTTTTCATTAATCTTTGGTATCGTTTCTGAAATTAATTGTAACCGATGTTTAGTTTTTAAATTATATTGTAATCGATGTTTAGTTTTTAAATTATATTGTAATCGATGTTATAATTTTGATTTTCGTTTTCTGCATTACATTTTTAAGGCGAAAAAAATATTTTTCAAATTTATTTCTGTAAATATCATAACAAATAAAATAAAAAAAAATATTTTAAATTTAATATATTCCAGTAAAATGAATTAAAAAAAAATGAAAAAAAAAAAAAAAAAAAGGCCTTGAACTAAGGCGCCAAATGGTTTGGCTTCTAGGGCAAAACCCTAGACTTATGCGCCATTCCATTTGGCGCAAACCTTTGGGATTTTAGGGCATGCCATTTCATTTGGCGCATGCACCCAAAATTTACACCTATACGCCATTTCATTTGGCGCATTCAGTATTCTGATATCCCAAACCTAGACAGTTTGGTAAATACCCCGAAAACATGGTTTTTTTCGTATTTTTTTTATCAAACCTAGTTATTTAAATTTTTTTTTCCAACAGACCACTCACGATCGACTAAAAGAAAAGTCGCCCGGAGATTCGTCGCAGCCATCTGGTTCATCGGTACTACCAAAAAAAATTCAACGTGATAGTACCGTCACGGTTTAAAACTAAGTAAAAACTGGTTTGATACTAATATTAATAAAAGGACTAATATGGTCCGGTTAAATTTTATAAGGGATGAAATCGAATCTATTTTATTGTGAAGGACTAATTTGAATTGTATAATTTTTGTGAAGGATCAAAAAGGGTTTTCACTCTATATTTTATGTTTATCTTTTGTATAAATTAAGGACCCGTTTATTTTAGCTTTAAAATAATGAATTTTTTCTTAGTATTTTTAAGAATAAATTTTTCTGTTCTTCAAAATATTACAAATTTTTTTATTTAAAATGAAACACTAATTTTGACGTCTTATAACTTAGTTAAAATTATAATTTTTAAAAAAATATTGTATTTCAAAAATGATTTTTATCAAAATCTATTTGAAATATTTTCAAAATTATAAAAAAAATTCATATAAAATTATGTAACACTATAAAAATTATTTAAAAGAGAAAAAAACAAAACAAACTGAATCTAAAATACTCCCTCCGTTCCTTTTTAAGTGTCGTTTTAGAAGAATTTTTTTGTTCCTATTTAAGTGTCGTTTTATAATTTAATGTTATAATTTGTCATTTATACCCTTATTTTCTCAATAACTCCACCTCAAAATTTTCAATTAGTTATTGGAAAAAGAGAGTTTATGATTGAATTTATTTGAAAAGAGAAAAATAAATAAGGGTATAATAGAAAAAGTAACTCAAATAATCTACTATCTTGGTTGAAGAGTTTTTTTGCTAAAACGACACTTAAAAAGGAACTGAGGGAGTAATAGATCTCAATTCTTCAACTACCGTTGAAATGTAAGACCTATTTATAAGTAACGATATATTTTCATTTTAATATAAATAAATTTTCTAAATAAAAATAAGGGAAAGCATGACCAAGAAAATAATACTATAGCATTTTATCTTATAAGTATACTTCTATTTATATATGATAAGCAAGTATACTTCTATTTAAATAGAGGATACGAAAAAGGTAGAATTACGAAAAGATCCAGTAAAGAAGAGCAAGAAAAGAAATGGAAAACGTGAAGAAGAGAAAAATGGAGGAGACAGAAAACAAAAGTGATTCTTCTTCCAATATAGAGATTCGAAGTCTCGTTGAATGTATTCCTAAACCTCAACTTGTTGATCTTCTTTCTAAACTGTGAGTCTCCATTATTCACTCCTTTTCTTCTTTCTTACACTGCATTCAATGGCGTATCAGCGATTAACACTGTGCATGTTGACACATAAAGAGGGTGTCAAAATCCTTCAATTGCAGAACAAATCAAAACTATTGCAGCTCCTTATGTTGCGGCTTTCGATCGAAAGATTTTCGTTAGCAGCTTGAACTACGTAACAGAAACATCTACTTTGAGACAGGTGAGTACATCTCATTGTAATCCTAAGATCAAAGACTCTAAAGAATATTAGTCTTTCTTCTTTGTAGATTACTTCTTGATATGGTATTCTTCTTTTCAGAAATTTCAAGAGTATGGAGAAATTGAGAATGCAATTGTGATTCGTGATAGAGTCACAGGAAAATCCAAGGGCTATGGATTTGTCACTTACAAAGATATTCAATCAGTTAATAACGCATTGAGCAAACCTAAGATTGTTATTGATGTAAGATATAGTGACTGTGTTTGCGTTAGAAATTGAACAAACTGATACATTGTGCATGGAAATATGAATACTTGATTTTTTGGTTTCAGGGAGCATCGGTTGCATGTCGTCTAGCTGATGATGGCCAACGAGTTTCGCACAGGAAGCTTTTTATTGGAAACTTACCACCAATTTTTACAAATGAAAACCTGCACGACAAATTTAAGATGCATGGTGAAATAGAGGAAGCAATTGTATGCAAGAATCCAATTGGAGAATGGAAAAAGTAGTAACATGCTTCAATTGGATATATAGTAGTTATTGTTGGTAATTTTTGTACCTGGTTTTTTTAGTAACATTGTTATTTTATTTTCAACTGTAGTCGATATGGATTTGTTACGTACAAGACAGTAGAGGCTGCAAAGAAGGCCATAGAATACAATGATCTTCATGTAAGCAAATGTTTAAAGAGATGTGTTGGAACTTTTTATGATAGGCAAGAATTGGTCAGTGATTGAAGCTATTACACAATGTTCTCTTGTTTGATTGCAGGATAGAAGTATGACTGTAAAATACGCTGATTCGCAGAGTCGGCCACCTTTGCCTGGAGGAGTAGCTTCAAGGGCAGTTCTACCTATGACTTCAGGTCCTGGATACGTGCGGCCTCAAAATGTTGATGTTAATTATGGTGCCCGAAATGGTTATACATACCCCCAAAGTGCGGCAGTACCTCCATATGCTGCACCTCCTTACCCCCAAACTGCTGCAGTACCACCATCTGCTGCACCTCCTTACCCCCAAAGTGCTGCAGTACCACCATATGCTGCACCTCCTTACCCCCAAAGTGCTGCAGTGCCACCATCTGCTGCACCTCCTTACCCCCAAAGTGCTGCAGTACCACCATATGCTGCACCACCTTATCAAACAAATGGACAGGGTCCTTATCCTCATGTTTCTGCAGTGACAGGCCAATTTGGGCATCAGTATTACTACAACAATCCCTATCCCAACCAATGAATGTATTTGATTAAAAATTGTGATATTTGTAACTGTTTCTTTGCTCTCATTGTTCAATTCTTGTAATTAGTCCCTAGTTATGGTGAGTGATAAAAGGTCACAATGTATGGTTGGTAACAAGGGCGCTATTGGGGTCCATGAATATTTTAATGAAAAGGATATGCCATAAACTAATGAAACTTGGTATTCTCTATTTGAGATTCTTAAATAAATTCCGCATATATACCTCACTCATTTTATGTTTTTTTTTCCTACGTACTTATGCCTAAAGTTTCTCGACTAACCACATTACAAAAAAGACACGGCAATGACATGACACTCTATTGAGAAACTGCATTGCAAGTTGAGATATATTCGTCTTGAGAAGAAGATATGGCCACCAATAGCACTATGAAATTGAACAATTGAACAACTTAAACACACATAACACACATTTCTATTTGCTTATTTCATTTAAAATCACTTTATGTTTAGTTAATGAGATTAATTAATTAATATTGATTTAGTTAGTTAATTATTTTTAATTAGTTTAATTAATCTAATTGAATTAATTTTTTAATCGATAATTTTGATAATTAATTCTAATTAACCTAACTAATTGATTTAATTAATTTTAATTGATTAATTTTGCTAAATTATAAAAGTCATTCCTCTCGGTTAATTCATATGATTTAATTGAATAATTTGACCTCTAACATTATTCTTTTTTTAAAATTAAAAACGTTTGATCCAACCTCAAACTATTTTTCAAATAAATTTAATTGAATGCAACGCAAGTGGTTAATTCAACGTCAAGTATCTTTACTCTTCTTAACTCAACTCTTTTCATAATCAATTAAAACGCTTGATCCAACGTCAAGAAGTTTTGTGCGCGAAAAATCTTTTTCCTAATAAACGGATTGAATGAACGAGTTGGACGTATGTCCTACCTTTTCCCATATTATTCGAATACTAGTCGTATATCTTTATCACTCGAATAATTGTCATCCAATTAAAACATCTTAATTAAGAGAGTTTAGTTCAACTCAGTAAACAGTAAACGAGCGAGTTGGACGTATGTCTTACCTTTCTCACGAGTATCTGAATATTAGTTGTATAGCTTGATCATTTGATACTCATTCATTATTAAAGGGTTGTGACTAAATTTGTCTCACTATTTCTCAATTAAACGGGCGAGATGGACATATGTCCTGTCTTTTTCTAAGTGTTTGATTACAAATTATATAGCTTGGACATTTGGCACTTATATCCTTTAAAAGCAACTTAACCAATCAAATTTCTTTTTTGGCCCGTGTGTGACTCCGAAAGCCTTTTCATAAATGCGTACAATGCTTAATCTCTCAATGTGATTCAAGCATCACTCTTTAAAAGCAACCAACAAATTTGTGGTTCTTTACCATGAACTACAAAGCTCTGATTTTCCCATTGCACCTGAGAATACTATGACACATTATATTGAAATCTTGGCGAGCACACTAATAAAAAACCTTTAAAAACTCTTTTTTTTTCGCATAATAATTAGAAGATCACAAATAACTTCACGCTAACACTCATTCGCAAAACTAACTAAATTGGTCTGATTGAGTACAACATATGTGAGGGATGCTAATTTCTTTTTCTTGCATAATCGACTTCTAAACCCTAATCTGGTTGCGACGATCATTTTTCTTCTCTTTCGTGGGTTTTATCGATGAAGAGCATCGTCTTACAATTTTTTTTCTCATATGTATATGTATAGTTTTAAGAAGTGGTATATAGAGCTTGAAATTCTTGAGTTTCAAAAGTGTTCAAGATTTGATGTTTACTACATACACATAAAAGAAAAAGAGAAAAAACAAAATTGAAAGTGTGTTCAAAGTTTGAACACTATAAACGCGCATTCATTATGTATTATTACCAAGTCCAGCAACTTAACCAACTTAATGAAATAATTTTTTATTGAGTTAAATATACAAAACTCCTATGTAATGTTAGCGAGTTTTGATTTTAGCCCCTTACACTTGCTTTGTCCTGGATGTTGTTTTCAATAGTGTTTAAGCTTATGTAATTTAGGGTTATGATTTTAAAAGTATATCAGAGTTAATGTAATGAAAGGTTATTTGAAAAGTGTATTAGTTAATGTAATGAAGTGTATCAGCATTTTGTTTTAATGAAAAGAAAATTTATGTTTCATTTTATTTAGTGTGTCTTCATCAATAATGTTTCTATGATTACATGTTTCTGTGTTGCAGTGGTATAAACAAGTTCCATAAATATGAGATTACATAGATAAGGAATAAAAAAGATAAGTTTGTTATATCAGTACAAACACAAATTTATCATCATAACTTAAATCAGTTACAACATGCCTACAACGAATTCCTACCAACTCCCAAAAGTTACAGCTACACGATCATTTTGCTATGTCAACAATAAATTCTTGGGTGTTGAAACTATGTGTAATCTGGAATTTCTCATCCATAGACCAAGTTGGCAGCCAATGATCACTATTGAACACTTCATTATCCAACCTCTTCTTAGGTATTGGCATAACTCTATGTTTCCGTTTTTCAATTTCAAATTTGATTACAGATGTTGCTAACTTATTCATGAGATACTTTCTAATCCACTCACACATAATAAGAATAGGTTTGTCTCTAGCAACTAAAATTGAGGCATTAAAAGATTCTGAAATATTATTCACCAATACATCACATGTAGAATAAAAACTAAAGGCATGTTGACACCAACATTTGGTAGGAACAACCATTAACCAAGTCCACGCATTCATATCAACCTTCTTCAATTCATTCATATTTTGTACCCATCCTTAATGGTATGTGGCCTTAGTTGTTCCCATCATCATATCCCTTTAAGGGTTCTTCCACCAAACCTTTTCTTGATATTAGCATACAAGTGCCTGAGACATAGTCTATGTTCAATTCTGTCAAATATTTCCCCAAACACATCAACTATTCCCTGAAACATAAAGTAAAGCACCAATAAGTAAAGCATCAACAAGTAAAGCACCAATAAATAAAACACCAATAAGTAAAACACCAATAAGAAATACCTTTTGTTGATCACAGATAAACACATATATTCTCTCTTATTCAATATCTTCCATCAAAAGTTGGATGAACCATATCCAACTCTCCTTTATTTTAGTTTCAATCACACCAAATATCAAAGGGAAGTATTGATCATTGGGATCCCTTTCCACTGCAATTAGTAGTTTCCCACCATACTTGGTTTTCAGGTGACATCCATCAATCTTAAAAAATGGCCTACATCCATTTATAAAACCTTTCTTATAGCCATCAAAGCAAAAATAAAAAGATCCAAACCTAGGTTGGATAGATGGACTTGGTATTTCAACATTTATCTTCAGTGTTACCACTATTAACCCTTCTTAATTCAGATGTATACCTCCATAGAGTAGCATACTGCTTATATTTAATCACCTTCAATTATGTTCTTTGCTATCAATTTATCTTTCCATGCTCTTGAAACAGTAATACCTACACAAAAAGTTTACCAACTGTCTTGCATGATATCCCTAATTCAGACTATTTCACATGTTTGCATTTTCTTGACCACAAACTTAGCCATCAATTTTGAGTTTGCCGATCTGTTGTTTAAAACCCTAGCACAAGTGTGGGTATCTACTAGTGTTTTTATAGCAAAAGTGTGCATGTGGCCCACTTTAGAACATAACACTAAAAACCCACATTTAGCCTTGCATTATACCCTTACCCTATAATTCTCATTTTTTACAAATGTAATTTTCCTTCCATTTAGAAGCGACCACTCACATATTGCCTCCTTAAAGTTAACAAGAGAATTAAATTTCATACCCCACTTAAATTTATAGTGCTTGTTGAGGTGTTCTTTCCTATACTTCTCATATTTGGGTCGTTTCTCATCACAAGAATCGTCTGGATTTGAAGAGTTTAGTTCATCACTATAATAAGCATCTTCGTCACCTTCCTAATTGGCCCCACCCAAAAGTCCAGCAATTACCAACTTCCCTTATTGGCAATTTTACATCAAATCCATCTAAAAGAGCAGTATCTATGTCATCTTCACTATCATCTAAACCTTCAACCACCTCATCTGCTAAGTCTTCCACATCAGTCACCCCATTCACACAATTAGGTTTCCTTACTCCAAGTTCTATGTTTTCAACATCATGTTCCACAAAGATATCTCCATCAGTACCAGTTGCACAAAAATATGATGCAAAATTGTATGCATCATCAGGGTCGGTCCCGACTTTTTAGAGGCCCCGGGCAAAAAAAAATAGACCTCTAACAAAAAAAATAACGTTTTACTCGTTGACGGTAAAAAAAATTTACACCGTTAATCTATAATATAAGAAAATTAATGGTTGTGGAAAAGTCAAAAATACCCTTATTTGATTTTTTGCCACCACATTAAAATTGTGGTTTTTTGGCCTTTGTACCATAAAGTTCTTAATTTTATTATTAAAATAATACAACTCTTATATTTTATCAAACTTATTAAATCTCTCTCCATTCTCTATTTTTTTTTCTTTCATCACTTTCTCACTTCTTTCTTCCACAAAAACAACTATTATTGATATATTTTTTTATATACGAAAAATGGTATTTATGATCGAAATATTTTTTAGTAAAAAATGATATACGGAAAAAATTTATTAAAAAAATCTATTATTGATCTAAATATTTTTATATACGAAAATTTAATATTGATCCAAATATTTTTATAAATGATACCTAAATAAAAATAATATATGTATACGGAAAAAATCTATTATTTAAGAAAAATGGTATTTATGATCCAAATATTTTTATTCAAAAATGATATACGGGAAAAAAATCTACTATTGATCTAAATATTTTTATATACGAAATTTACTATTGATTCAAATATTTTTGTAAATAATACCTAAACAAAAATGAAGTTTGTATATGGGAAAAAATCTATTATTAATGTAATTATTTTTATTTACGAAAAAATGTTAGTATTTATGATCCAAATATTTTTTATTCCAAAATGGTATACGGGAAAATAATCTACTATTGATTTAAATATTTTTATACAAAATTTACTATTGATCCAAATAATTTTGTAAATGATACCTAAACAAAAATGAGGTCTGTATACGGGAAAAAAAATCTATTATTGATCAAAATATTTTTATATACGAGAAATGGTATTTATGATCAAATATTTTTTATCCAAAAATGGTATACAGAAAAAAATTATTATTGATCTAAATATTTTTTTATACGAAAATTTAATATTGATCCAAATATTTTTGTAAATGATACCTAAATAAAAATAATATTTGTATTATTATTTACGAAAAATATTATTTATGATCCAAATATTTTTTATTAAAAAATAGTATACGGAAAAAAATCTACTATTAATGTAAATATTTTTATATACGAAATTTACTATTGATCCAAATATTTTTATAAATGATACCTAAACAAAAATGAATTCTGTATACGGGAAAAAATTTATTATTAACCTAAATATTTTTATATACGAGAAATGGTATTTATGATCAAATATTTTTTATTCAAAAATGGTATACGGGAAAAAATATATTATTGATCTAAATATTTTAATATACGAAAATTTAATATTGATCCAAATATTTTTATAAATGATACCTAAACAAAAATAATTGTACACGGAAAAAATCTATTATTTACAATAAATGGTATTTATGACCCAAATATTTTTTATTCAAAAATGGTATACGGGAAAAAATTTAATATTGATCTAAATATTTTTATATACGAAATTTGCTATTGATCCAAATATTTTTGTAAATGATACCTAAACAAAAGTTAAGTCTGTATATGGAAAAAAATCTGTTATTGATATATGTTAGACGCTATGCTTACGTATCTAGAGGGGGGTGAATAGATACTTCAAAATTTACTCGGATTTCCTTTAAAAAATATGGCGAAAGCGTTTAGGGATCGACTCGCGTCTATTCCGAACCGCTACGGGAAGGATCAGATATGTTTTAAACCACAAACTGATTATGATGTAATGATGAAAACTATTAGAGAATCAACAAGTTATAATGTGATAAATCGTTTAAGTGTTTACTTGGATAAACTTGTTTTCAATGACTTGATTAATGAAGAAAGCAATATATCAAACACTTGGTGTATAATGACTAAATTGAGTTATGAATCAATGTGTGGTGACTTGTGATGTTTATGCAGAATCTTATCACACAAGTTTAACACTTTGATATGTTAATCAATTTGCGATTATAATCAGAATTAAGCACAACTTAACGAAAAGATAAAAGTGATAACGAACACGATATTTGTTCAGGCAGTTCGTCGACCATCCTCGCTACGACTACATCTGCCCCCAATTCTAAACGGGAATTGGGATGTCTTTCATTATGATTGAAAAGAATTTATACAAAAAAGATAACAAAGCAAAAATGATAAACCGAATATGTTGATTCTTTGTATCTTCTTCCCCTTGATCTTGAGCTAAATCAAGTATCCTCCAAGAGCTTATCGTTGATTCCCTTTCTACAGTGTCGTGAATTGCTCGAACCTTTGTTCTTCAACTTCCACACTCAGCTGAATCGTTGATGAAGCCTCTTGACAAAAACCCCCAAAATTCACCAATCTTGGAGGACAAAATCCGCAGATTTTATTCACCAAAGACCCCACAAATCTTCACCCACTGGGAATCTTCAATTCCTTTCCATGGACGTTATCAATCTTGATCACAAACCCTCGCCACAAGAATTGTTGTGTGTAATTGTGTTGGAGTTGAGAAGAAGATAGAAGATGAGAAGACTTTGTGTATCTTTCAGTTATTGGTGGTAACTTCAATAATTAGCTGATAAAGATATATAAAGGTGCTAGCAGAGTTGGATGAGGCAAACACAAAAATTTAGGAAGTTTTGGGGTGATAGGTCGACCTACTAAGTTACTTGGGTCGACCTAAATGGAACAGATTCAGCAGATTAAACTTTTTCTTCAGTTGAGTTGACCTATTGAGGCACTGGGTCGACCTAACAGCATCTGAATTTGGTTCTTGTGACTTTTCTTCAATTTAGGTCGACCTAGGTAATTGGTTGAGTCGACCTAAAGTGAGCAGAGGTGAAACTTCTTTATTCACTTCAGTTTGTGTCGACCTAAAGGCATGGTGGGTCGACCTAACTGGAACATTTTTCTTCCACATCATGTTGAAGCATTCTAGGTCGACCTAGACTTGTGTTGAGTCGACCTAAGATGTCCTAGAGTACCAAAATCTTGCTTTTCCTTATATTATCATTCACTAGTAGCTTGATATTTGTTCAATGACGATGTTTGCCATGAATCAAAAACTCTTGATGAGTATATGCTTGCACTTACAATATAAATATATTTATATACGAGAAATGGTATTTATGATTAAATATTTTTAATCAAAAAATGGTATACGGGAAAAAAAATCTATTATTGATCTAAATATTTTTATATACGAAATAATCAAGTATTTATTTAAATTTCTTTTCTTTTTTAACATTTTTATTTAAAATAAATGATGTATCCAAGTTCGCGTAACCGAACAGAACCCGTGCGTATGCACGGGTTTGTTACTAGTTTGTTGAAAATGTTTGACTTCTATTTTAATTTATTTAAAAGTAATATAATTGAGTGGTTGTGATGCATTGATAGTGTAAAAAGTTGTACACTAAAAATACATAGCAATTAAACATTAAGAATGCAAATTTTTTAGTTATAAAATAAAAATTTGATTTTAAATCTCATTATAAATTTTAATTATATACAAATTATTTTATAATTAAAATATGTGAAATGTTAATTGTAAGGTATAATTAACTAAGTTAGTCATTACCTCTCCATATTCTTTCTAAATAATAATTGAAATGATGGCTTAATGGAATTTTCCTTAAAAAATAAAAATAAAATGTATAGAGAGCCCTGGAAGATGATAATTGAAATGATGGATTAAAATATATAGAGAGCCCAGAAAGATGATAATTGAAATGATGCAGTGCCGGTCCAACACATGTTGAGGCCTTAGACGAATTTTTAAATAAAACATCTATATAGTATTTTATAAAATGAATATATTTTATTTAAAGTTATTTTTCAATGCGAAATCATTTATTTTATAACTATAATTATTCTCATTTACTATTTTTTAAAACAAGTATAAAACTTTGGTAAAAAAAAACAAGTATAAAACTAATTCATTTAATTTTTTTTAAATTGATCTAAAAATTCAACCATTTTTTTTATTTTAAACTTTCCAATTCAAATTTAGTTTTAAGTTAACATTACGCTAAAACAAAACCAAAATAATAAATTTATTAGAAGAAATATAAATAAAAAAAGATTGTAAATTAAAATTAAATAAATAATATTAGAACAATAAAACTTAATTATTAATATATATTGAATGTCTGTTATCCCAAAATAAAACTGTTGATGGAAAACACAATCTTTAGAATAGAAATTATTAACAATATGTTTTTACATAAAATTACCTAAGTACTAAACACAAAATGAAATATTACATATTATAAAACATTATAGTTCACATTTATAAAACAATATATTTGGTCACTAAAACAAGTTAAAGAAATTGGTAAACACATTTATTAAACATACGGCGCATAAATATAGCCAGCTACACAGGAATCGAAAAATAAATATTCAAACTATATATACCATGAAGTTATAATAATATCACAGTCAAACAAAATATTTACAGTTGTTATAAAACTAATTAAAATAATAAAAATCAAAGAGAGGTAGAGAAGAGAAAAACAATATTATATCATCTTCTTTTAAGTGTATTTTACATTGTAACATGGGTTTCTATTTATAGGACTCAATGGAGATAGAAAATCACACATATTAAACACATATTAAGTATGGAATAGGAAGATGAAAAACTAGGAGATGGATGGACATCCACTAACATAAATATTCATAACACTCCCCCTTGGATGTCCATTGAGGATATGCCTCGTTAAAACCTTACTAGAAAAAATCCAGTGGGAAAAATTCTAGTGAAGGAAAAAGAGTACAATATCCTTTGAATGTGAATTGCCTCGTTAAAAACCTTACCAGGAAAACCCAATGGAAAAAAACCATGGTGAAGGGAAAAAGAGTGCAAAACATATGTATGTCATGCACATAGATAACTATTATTGCAAATTCTTTTCCACATCATTTTATGAAAATACAAGTACAAATTGAGTTATTTGTATATTCATCATTTAATAGATATTCACTGAGGCGATTATACCACATGCATCCAGATTCTTTCAGCCCATAGAGAGACTTGTTCAATTTGATGTAGTAGTTTTATCAAGATCCACAATTACGTGCCTCTAGTATATTGAACCCTTCAGGGAGTTTCATGTAAATGTCACTATTAAGTGAACCATATAAATAAGATGTCATTACACCCATCATGTTCAAATTAAGCCCTACACGTGTTACAAGGCTAATTAATTATCAAAAATCGATTGAATCCACTACAGGTGAATATGTTTTATCAAAATCAATCTTAGGTCTTTGTGAAAATTATTGAGCAATAAATCAAACTTTATATCATTCTTATTTTTCTTTTTCACAAAAACCCATTTATATCACATTAGTTTTTCATCTTGAGGTGTTCGGACTACAGGTCCAAAAGTGAGTTACTTGTAAAGTGAGTTACTTGTAAAGTGAGTTTAATTCTTCTTCAATTGAATATATTTATTTTGGCCAATTCTCACTTAGTCTACAATCTTAAATAGACTTTGAATCATGATCCTCGTTATCATTGATCACTTTTAGCGCTATATTGTATACAAAGATATTGTCAATATTGACTTTATTCAGTTATCTCAATTTCGGTTCCATTCTATTTCATCCATGACATAATTTATCGAGATCTCTTTATTTCATATTTCAAGTACTTGATTTTTTCTTCTGGAACTGAAAATTAAATTAGGTCATTATGCTTTTAGCATTTTCATATCCTCACTTGGGTCACCTTTAGTTTCTTAGTAGAGGACTTTTAACATTGGAATCGACTTTCATACCACGCTTCAAGCGCAACAACAACTCATTTGCAATATTATTTTAAATTTTCATATTGATTTGTACGAGGATCAAGACAACAATTTATTTTAAATTGTTCATTTGAACTTCTTGTTCATGATTTCAGCTGTTCATTCGAGCTTCTTGTTCATGATTTCAGCTGCTTGTTCCCTCCCCCTAATATTGGGAAAATTAATTTATCAAGTGATAATCAACCTACTGGGCTGCAATCAAGTATTTGATTATTTTCTCAAATTATATCCTCAAAATTGAGAGTCATATTAATTATATTTTTCCAATATTCTTTCATGACTCATCTTAATGTATTATATTGGAGCAATTGGAATATACACCACACATCCAAATGTTCACTAAAATGAGAAGTATTAGAATAAATTAGGGAGGACTAAAATATAGTATCTTGTTGGCTTAAGGCGAATAAATATCTTAATATCATACTTTGGGTGTTTCAAATATATAATTTAGAATTGATGATCTCATAAGTATCAACCATATAATTAACTTTAGACGTCTAAAGAATGGATATTCAGGTCCATTTTATTTTTATGAACATATATTATATGATATTCAATATCAATTTTAATAATATATGTGATACTTATACAAGAATTTTTTAAAAATCCAGAAAACAAGATCTTAGTCTAATTAGTTGAGAAAATAATTTCACAAACTTCTGGTTGTGAGTAGAGACATATGGATGATAGTTTAGTCGATGCAACAATTAATGTCATAAAAATGCAATTTCTCAAATTTTTATTTTCCTTTAGAAATACACAAATATTGACTGGATTAAAGAAACTTCTGGTTCTTCAATACAAATTATTCGCATCATATTATATCCAAGATGACCCAATCGGTTTTACCAACGACACATTTAAGTCTGTAAACTACTGGTTTACAATGACATGTTCTTCAATTGTACTAATATAAGTGTAGTACAAGCCTGGGGAAAAAGACGGTAGCTTTTCTATTACACATTTTCTGGCCAAATTGTGTTATGTAATACAAAGATATTCGATACCTCCAATATAAGTCAAAACCAATATAATAGTATTTCATTATTAAACACTTTAATCAAATACATTCATATGAACATATGATCATATAACTATCAAACAATTACCCCTTATAAAATTAAACATATTTAATCATACAATATTATATCACTAAAATTATATTGTTATATAATTAATTTGATTTACTATCCTTCAGGGATGGATAAGTTCTTCAGGAACTATAAAAATAATTTATTTTTCTATCCTTCAGGGATGCTCGATAAGTTCTTCGGGAACTATGTAAATAATTTGTTATAAACAATAATCTAAAAAATATATATAACCATCCTTCTGGGATGCGTTAAAATCATTTGTGTCATTTTTCTGGAATGACAATATTTTAATGAACATATTAAAAATTATGAATTTTTAGAACGATACAACAACAAAAATTTATGAAATCCTTCTGGGATTCAATAATATTATAGATGCGACCTTTTAAAGGTGATTGAACGTTGAATTCTTCTAGAATTCATCAATTATTGATAAACACAATACTCGATTAAACTCAATCTTTGAACAATAATTTGGAGTTAGTTTAATAACAATCTTTAGTTTTACAAATATCACATCACAAACTATTTCCATAAACAACGGTCAAGAAAAATTATTCTTTGTGCAATCCTTCAGGGATGCTTGAATATTAAATTAACACTTTTATGTGTTAAAATTCAATTCCGGACAAACATATAAAAATGCTTTAAAATTAAATTCATCCGGAATTTAACAAGAATGATCAAAGAAATCTAATATTATTGTACAAGGAAAAACAATTTCTCTACAAAATATATAAAAAATAAACATATTTATATGAAGAAAAAAAATAGTAACAAAATCATGGATTATATTATATTGGTTCAAATATATTAAGATTAGGAAAATAACGTAGAACCTGGCTATATCATTACTCGCGTTGTAGAGTATTGTGCTGATAACGTGTTATAAAACTAACTAAAATAATAAAAATCAAAGAGAGGTAGAGAAGAGAAAAGCAATATTATATCGTCTTCTTTCAAGTGTGCTTTACATTGTAATATGGGTCTCTATTTATAGGACTCAAGGGAGATAGAAAATCACACATATTAAACACATATTAAGTATGGAATAGGAAGATGAAAAACTAGGAGACGGATGGACATCCACTAACATAAATATTCATAACAACAGTTTCATAAAATAACAATATTAACATTATCATAAAGTATAAAAATTTTGAAGTATAAAAATTAGAGGCCTATGATGATAAAAGAATAATTGGAGGCCCTAGGCATAGGCCTATGTTGCCTTACCCTAGGGTCGGGCCTGAAATGATGGCTTAATGGAGTTTTCCTTAAAAAAAAAAGTATAGAGAGCCCAGGAAGAATCGAACCAAATACACCATTCTTTATTAGCTATGGCAACGCCGTTGGAACACAAGCATAGGTTATATAATAATTTCGCTATCATATGGATATAATATTTTTTCAATATTTATAATTTCTTAACCACACCTCTCAAAATTGAGACCTCCCAAAATTGTGGCCCCCATTTTTTGAGGCCCTGGACTGTGGGCCTGCTTGCCCTGGCCCAGGGCCGGCCCTGTGCATCATTATCTTTTCTTATTTGAATAAAACCCTCAATTTCCAAAAAAAAAAATTGTTCGTAACTTATAACTCCCTTTCTTATACCATTATCTATTCACCAACTTATCAACACTCTCCATTGTCTAGTTCTCAATGTGTAACACAGACACAGTCGAATCAACCCCTCCTCTATAAATTATCTCGCTTTGGTTAAACATTATAAATTCACCTCCATGGTAAAAAGTAACGTTAAAGTGTTGCATTTCTTGTGCATAAAGTTTCATATAAAAAATAAAACCTAAAAATAGAAACCAAGAAGGACGAAGAAGAGGAAGGTTGCTTCAGACATCCTATGTTTCAATGCCGTCGGACTCGTTTTCGTTCACTACAAACGTTGCAGCCACCGCCGTTGACTGAGCAAAGATTACATGAGCAGCGTCGTTCCTCCGTCGCAATCTTCTTCTCTAATTTTTACAATGGAGTAATTAAAATGAATTAATTTAAAAGAACAAGTGGCATGAAATTGATTAAACAAAATGTCTGTATTATTCTCCTATATTCCATGTAGACATAAAAATTAAATAATGGTGAATTTGGATGAACAAGTGACATTAGGGGAGTTTGGTGAGAAAATTTAGATAAATTACGGGGATTAAAAAAAATTTAATCCGAACTAAAATCAAAATTCGTTAACACTACATAGAAATTTTGTATATTTAATTTTTTTTAGGCTTAAATGCACTTTTGGTCCCCCTAATTTAAAGTTTTTAAAGTTTTAGTCCCTCCATTTTAAAAACCAATTTTTTGGTCCCTAAACTTTACTTCTTTTGGGATTTCCATAGTCCCCCCCTCCATTTGGCAGTCTCATTAATGACGTGGCATAGGTCCACTACTTCCACATCATATTTAATGAATATTTTAATTTAAAATATTTAATTTTAGTTTTAAAAAGAAATTTTAATTAAAGTAAAAATTTTAAAATAACTTTTTAACACAAACCCAGGAACACATGAACGTGAACCCTAGTCCCTCTTTTAAAATCAAACACAAAAACCCATCTCCTTGAAATCAAGCACACAAAGAATTGATATAGTTTTTTAAAATAATCTAAATTCTTATCCTAAACAATTATGCATTTGCTTCTCAAATAATGATTGATTTGTGATGCTACTTTGTGAATCTGCTTCATAATGGTTAATTTCAACTTGCCGAGGTTTTACAAAAAGAACTATCCCAATATTTTAACTATTGATTTGAAAATTAAAGGTTGAACCATCAAATAAGATTAGAGCAAAGTAATTCATATCCAAAAGATAAGTAAGTGAACAACTCTTTAATAGGTTCATGTTCAATCTTTCTTGTTCATCCTTATTTGCTACTGTAGAATCATTAAATTGAAGTGTTGAATAGTCCTCTTTTTTGCAGCAATGTTTTTCCCATGTGTTTCTTCTTATAGATCCTGCTAAAAACCCAGTCATCAAGCTGATGACACATACGAGCAAAAACAAATTAAATATAGTTCAATAAACTCTTGAAATTTGGAATCTAACAAACAAATATTACAATTAGGTTAAGGTTTGAAGGGCTTTCTTGTTTGATTTTAAGGAAGAAGAAGAAGAAGAAAACGACTCGCAGCTTGTTGGTTTCAAAAGAGGAACTAGGTTATGTTCATGTGTTTCTGGGTTTGTATTAAAAAACCATTTTAAAATTTTTATTAAAATTATTATTTGAATAATTGTTTTTTAAAAACCAAAATAAATACTTTGAATTAAAATATTTATTAAATATGATGTGGCTCTCCTATATCTATACCACGTCATTAATGAGACTGCCAAATGGAGGGGGACTATGGAAATCCCAAAAGAAGTAAAGTATAGGGATCAAAAAATTGGTTTTTAAAATGGAGGGACTAAAACTTTAAAAACTTTAAATTAAGGAGACCAAAAGTGCATTTAAGCTTTTTTTTTTTTTTTTTATATAACTTCAAATGTGCCGATCTCATTTAGTCATGTTTAAGACTTGAAATACTAGTGATTAGATTATTAGATTGAAAATTTTAATATTAATATTAAATGAGAAAAGGGGTGATGCACTGACAGTGTAAAATATTTTTACACTGTCAACCAATCACCACCATTTATCCAATTAAATCACTCTTTTATTTAAAAAATAATTTAATGATATGGCTAATTGATAGCTTTCTATTGGATGACAGTGTAAAACTATTTTCCACTGTCAGTGCACTACCTTTTAACTCATATTAAATAAAATGTTAATTGAGGCATCTAATTTTTTCAGCATGCGCTAATGTTTGTGATTACAACCCTAAAAAATGTTTCATTAAAAATAAAGAGAGAGAGTCTTCCCTGAGCTGCTGGATACCGGACGGCGAGTGTGTTTCATTGTCATCCCCACCGTGTAACAACACTAAAACGACACCGTATCCATCTTCTTCCCATTCTCCCTAAACCTTCTTCCTCTTCCAAACCCCGTCATGCTCGACATAACAAAACTCAGATTAACATTCAAATTTTTCAATCTTAAACCCTCCCTAAACCCTAGATTTCACAGCACAGCAAAAACCTCACTTCAAATTCAATTACACCCAAAACCCAAACTTCCCTCAAAATCCACCATCAAAGAAGCCCAAGCCGCATTACTAGACTATCTTCACTCCACAAGAAGCTTGCAGTTTCTAGACGCGGACAACATGTGCAAAAACTCGCCTTTTTTCATTCAAACCCTCGTCGAAAAAACCCTAAAAAACGAGAAGCTTGTAAACCCTAAGCGCTTGATTTCTCGGTATTTACGTTACCATCCAATCAACGAATTCGAACCGTTTTTCGAGAGTTTGGGTTTGAAGCCTTCGGAATATATACCTCTTCTTCCTCGTGACTTGATTTTCCTTAATGATGATCCTGTTATGATGGAGAATTATCATACTCTGTGTAACTATGGGGTTCCGAGGTCTAAAATGGGGAAGATTTTCAAGCAGGCACCGGAGGTTTTTAGATTTGAAAATGGGGTTTTGGGTTTGAAGATTAAGGCTTATGAGAAGATGGGTGTTTCGTCTTCGGTTTTAGTGAATGCTGTTGCTGTAAGTCCTGGGATTTTGGTTGGTGATGTTAATGTTGATTTTGTGGAGGTTGTGGATATGTTGAAGGATATTGTTGCTGATGGTGGTGATGTTGATAGTGGTTGGATTAAGTGGGATTTTTTGGATGAGGTTTATTGTAATTGGGGCTTGATGCGTGAGCTCTTGTGCTTGCTTTCGGATGCTGGTTTGAGGAAGGAAGAGTTGGCGGAGATTATTCATCGTAGTCCTTGTGTTGTTTTTGAGGAATCGGGAGGTAGGACGCTCTCTATGATTGGTTTTTTGACTAAATTTGGATTGTCCGTGAACCAGATTGCCCCTGTGTTTCTTGAGTTTCCGCAGATTCGGATGGTCAAGTTTTTAGCCAACTTGAGAGTGTGTTTTCAGCTTCTGACTGAGATTGAGATGGAAGCTGCAGAGATTGGAAAGATTTTCCAGTCTCACACGTTATTTATTGGTTCATATACTCTTAAGACGACAAAGAGTTTGCTCGGTTGCTTGAATGTTGGCAAGAAGCGTCTCTGTGCCATAGTGCAGGAAAATCCTCATGAAATGAAGAAGTGGATTCTGGGGAGGAGAGTTAAGCCTTTGGTTAGCTTAAGGGAGGAGGAAGAGGAAAGATCGAGGGCGGGGAAGACAGAGTTCTTGCTGCGTTTAGGTTATGTGGAAAACTCAAAACAAATGAATACGGCATTTAAGGTGTTCAGGGGTAAGGGAGCTGAACTTCAGGAGAGATTTGATTTTATTGTTAATGCTGGCTTGACACGTGACGAAGTTTGTAGAATGATTAGAGTTTCCCCGCAGATTCTTAATCAGACCACAGACAGGGTCAAGATGAAAATTGAGTATCTTCAAAAAACAGGATATTCTGTATCAGATTTAGTGAGTTTTCCATCTTATCTTTCATACAAATCTCTAAGAGTTAAACATAGGTTGTCAATGTATAACTGGCTCATAGACAATGGAGCCGTAGAGCCCGGGCTTGCTTTGAGCACCATAATTGCATGCACAGATAGAATATTCTTACAAAGTTATGTAAATCGCCATCCCTTCGGCCTTCAAGTTTGGGAAGATTTGCAGAAAGAAATTCATTCTGAAGATTAATGAATAATCAGATACTAGCATAGCATGCTCAATGATTGTTTAATCTAGCGAATATTTTTACCAATTGAACTGCAATTGGCATTCTGAAACAAATCACTTCAAGTTTACTTAACAAGAGGTCCGTGGTTGTGATGTCAAAGGTTTTTTGTGTTTTTGTCCCCACAACGCGGCTGCAATCGAGAACCCGCATTAGATCAACTCTTTGTCCCCACAACGCGACTGCAATTGAGAACCCGCATTAGATCCACTCGACCGCGATTCTCTGCAATAACAAAAATTGCAAAGCCATTGCTATTCAAAACCATCTAGCCAGCCACCAGCATGCTGTTACGAAACCTATGGGGATGACTAAAGCGCAGCAGCTTTCATGAGCAAGCATCATAGGTAAGAACAGCAGCTTTCATGAACAAGCATCATAGGTGATTGCCGATTGCGAATGTTTCGGACATGACCTGTAGATGGGGAGACTTGAGAGGAATGTTTCACTTGCATTACATTGAAAATTACTGTCCAAATGGTTGAGATTTGCAATTTCTAGAACTCGCAATTGTAGAATACAAACAGTTGAGATTCACACACAGAATCTGGATTCAGCATACATGTACCTGTCTGCAATTTGGCATGGTTTGTATTACGTGCCGCCGAAACCATTCGAACAGAGATTTATATCATTTGTCACTTGATTTTTTTTGGAACAAATTTAGTGTTTGTATTAGTTGAAGTGGAGATTGTTGTAGTTTCAAAATGTTGCAGAGAACTCGATAATACATTAAACTGATTTAAACCAGGTATATTCGCCGTCGAACTTTAGCACATTTATGTAATTATCTTCTTACTTTACTAGTAGTTTTTTCATTCTATTTTATCAATTTGGCATTGAGTTACTAGCTACTAGTTTATGATTCCTCCTCCATAATGTTAGTTAGAATTGTTGCCTTTCTTGTTGGGGGCAAAAGTTGAGCATTCAAATGCAAACTTTATTATTTTGGAATCATCAAATACAAACTTTAAAGCAACGAATTTAATTGTAACTAACTACCATTCATTCACTTTAAAATTGTAGATGTAGATTAGGTGGGTAGCTTCAATAGCCTATTGAATTCTTAATTTCAAATCTGTAAAACTTTTCTAACAAATATAGTAAAGTCTAATACAGTATGAATTGGCCTTTCATTACATATTTGACTCTACTTGGAACTAGTTAAATTCACATGATTATAACCAGACAATGGCTTTTTGGTGGGTCCAATTGTTAAGCTGTGTTTATCATTTTGGATTTTATGTTAAGTGGAGGTTAAGGAAGTGTTTAATATTTATTTATATGGTTTTGATAATCTTTTATTAGAGATCTCAAATTTTGTTGAAGATTTGGTTTGTTATGAACAAGAGCATGCTTAAAGTTGATGTTGGTGTTGCTGTTGTTGATTCTAATGGGATAGTACAAGATTAAAGTTGATGTAGGATGTTTCCTTTAAGGAAATTATTGGTTGGGAGTATGATTATTTATGATAACTATAATTCAATAACATGGTTGGGGTATATCATTTCTCTGTTGAACAATTTCTAGTGTGATGCTTTAGATTTGCTTTAATATAAGCTCTTTTAACTTCATGGAAACAAATGACATTTTGAGATAAGTCCAATTTTCAAACATCTTGTTGGCGAATCTAATTTTCAAACTTGAGAATAAAACAAAATGGATGGAAGAAGTTCCAGTCTCAGGATAAGTCTCACTGGTGAGAGGTGGGGATATCATGTGGTAATAGTTAAAAGACTTGAAATTATACGATTGCTTTTTATGATTGGTATTTGTTTCTAAATATATATTTGAAATAGTGTTATAGAAACCATAACACAATTCGTCAACAATAGGTATTTTTTAGGCAGGGTAGTAGTGTTAAATTCAATATTTACATCTACAATTTCTTTTTATAACTTTGATACATAACACATTAATAAATTATTTTTTTTATAATTTTTCAGAATATTTTTGGCTCCCCGTTATTTTGGTGCTCCAACCTAAACTATTTCACTAAACTCCTATAACATTCTGTCTTTGATCTTCATCTCCCGAAGAGGATCTAAGACTTCATGACCATTGAGTTTGAAAGGCTCAATTTTGTTAAGGCAACACAACTTCACTCTTAAATCTTCAATATCGACAGTAGCACATCATCAAAAAGGGTTAAATGCCAAACAAAAATTTAATTTCATAAATGATTTAAGGTCAAAATAGAAAACCAAAAGAGTTTTTATGCATTATATTTTTTTAAAATTTTGTTCAATTAGATTTCATCAACTTATAATAATATGATATAATACTAGAAAAAAATTTCAAGTATAAATGTACTATTATATTTGTAAAGGACACACTAGCGACGACACGTGAACCATAAAAGGCGGGCGGATAACTATTAGTCGTTCATGTATAATCGTATGCGCCTTTGTCAGAATGCACTTTTGTTTCCTGATTACCTCACCTATGTATTGAAATACTTATCCATCTATACGGATGTGGGAATGACGTGTCACTGCTTAGTAACAACATTAAAGGGTCAATCAACAAAGAGGATCATGTTTCTCAATATTATAGGGAAAATAACTACGCATTCCCCACACTTGTAAAGGAGAAAAAAGCAGTTAACATTTTCTTGCATTCTAAGACTCAAACCCTAGAGGTTCTTATAAATACATCAACCTTAAGGTTAAGGGGGACATTCAATTCACTAATAAAAACATCAGTATATAGAGCTTCTTATCATCCTTGTGTGAGCTTATTCTAACACCACAACAACCCTAAATATCTTTGACTTCCATACACTATAAGGGATAGCCATGAGTTGTACTTTTAGCAAGCTTGTCAGCACAAAAGGTGCAGGGCATAACCAACACAAAGTCTCATATGAGGGGCTCAATTTAAAGTCTTACTTAAGGGACTCAACGTAAAGTCTTACTTAAGGGACTCAACGTAAAGTCTTGTATAAGGGATTCAACATTAAGTCTCACCTGAGGGATTCAACATAAAGTCTCGCTTGAGGGTCTCAATATAAACTCTCATGAGGGATTCAACCTAAAGTATCGCTTGTGGGAGTCAACATGAAGTCTTGCTTGAGGGAGTCAACATAAATTTTCATCTGAGAGACTCATTGTAAAGTCTCGCCTGAGGGACTCAACATAAAGTCTTCTTTGAGAGACTAAACATTAATCCTCGTCTGAGAGTTTTCATCTTGAATTTGCAAAAGGGGTTTAAAACTAAATCACTTGGCCATTTATGAGGTCTCGTGTTTAAACGGTTATGTACTGGTATTTTTGCAATTGACACACTAGAGGTGATACAAGATTCATTAGAGGTGGGCGAACAACCACTAGTGCCCATGTATAATTGTATTATAATGCACGCTTGTTTCCTAATTACCTCACCCATGTACTGAAATACTCGCCCATCTATACGAACGTGGGATTGACGCGCCACTACTCAATAATGACACTAAAGAGTCTGTCAAGAAAGACAACCATGTTCCCTAATATTATAGGAGAAATAACTACAGTTTTTCATGTTTTTGAAGGAGAAAAGGGCATGTACTACTTTCTTAGGTTCTAAGACTCATGCCCAAAAGGTTTTTATAAATATCTCAACCCTAAAGTTAAGGAGTACATTCAATTCACTAATAGAAACACTAATATACATACTTCTTAACATGAATTTGCTCTACAATAACAACAACTCTAAAAATATTTGACAATACACCACAAGAGGTTGCCGCATATTGTACTATTAGCATGCAAGTACAATAAAGATATATCAAATATCAAATTAAGTTTAATTGTGCAAATCATCTCCCCCAAATCAAACTTTACAACTCTATAAATTATATTTTAAGTTGCATTCTTTATTCAATATTCAAGCTTGCATTACAACCTTCAATCAAACTCTATGTTTTGTTTTCATATTTATTTTTAAAAAATCATTAGTTAATATCTTTTCCAACACGTTGAAGACAAAAGAGAGATTTTATGAGAGAAGGAATTCAAATTATCAATAGACATCAACATAAATTGATCAAATAAAAATTAATTAAACTAAAAGATCAAATTAAAAATAAATTAAAATTACAAGGTTAAAATCAAAAGGGAAAAAATATGCCTAAGTAAAATTTCAAGATTTCTAATTTTTTATAGAAATCGAGTATTCTTTGCGCGGAACTGGATATATTAACCCTTCGAGTTGAACTATAATGAATTATTTTATTTTTTTTCAAAATTTTTTTAAAACTAAGTGAACAGTATCAAACTTAAAACCTCTTATTAAACGTAATAGATCATTTATCATCTTGAATAAACTTATATTTACATATTTATTTGCATAATTATAATTAGATTATCAGATTATATTTTCCATGTATAAATATCAAAATCATTTAAAATAAAATAATATAAACCTAATGAAAAACAAGTAGTATGTTGAAGTTTTAGAACAACTATTGAAGCATGTGTGTATATAAGAAGAAGAATAATAACTCCAGCTATCTCCCATTTTGTAATCTTCCATCTCACTTCCTTCCTTCCCCCTCTAATGCTTCACTCCTCTCTCTAACTCTAACCTACTTCTCCATTTTTCACCACTCTTCTCTAAAACCTTCTAAATCCCTATATCACTTTCTCTCTATCATCATCAGATCAAAATCTCATTTTCTAAAATGGGTTCTGTTTCATACACACACAGTTGATTCAAAATACTACAAAGTAAGCTCCTTTTTTATTACCTATCTCTTGTTTGTATCCTCACTTTCAATTTATGAAATCTTCTGACATTGGCTATGTACTGGATCGAACATGGGTTTTGAAAAATCTTCATAGTATCTGTGTTTGAATGCTTTTTCTTTGGTTATTTGCTATGAAATTGAGTTTTGTTTTTTGTTTGCATTTTGGGTTTTTCTAATCTGTTGGATAGAAATTTAAAAAGGGTTTCGTTTATTTTGTTTAGGATTAGATGATCTGTGATAAAGTTTTGTTTTTTTATGCTATGGTGAATGATTTGAAATTTGTTTTTTTTGTTGTTGTGACTGCTATGTGTTTGTGATTTTTACTGTGTGAAAATATGGAGATAAGTTGATCCTTTGATTGGTTATTCAGAGTTTCAGCTGTAGTGAGAATGTAAGATGCAAGTACAGTGTTTGTGTCTGTTGTTTCTGACCATTGACAAAGGAATGGGTTTTCTGAAGGGTGTTTAGTTTAGGGTTTAGGTTTTTTTTTTTATGTTGTAGATTTGAAAGATTAAGCATGTGTGGTAGTATCTTGAAGTTCTTGCTTTTGGCCCTAATCAGAATTTGATCCTGAAATAGGAAACAACTGAAGGGAAATTATAGTTGCATATTTGATCTCTGTTAATAGTTGATGCAAATCTTAGTTATTGTATCTGAAAGGTGGTGTGGAAAAGTGGTTGGCTGGTAGAATCTCTCAAAATCGATGTGCAGTTTTAACTACCATTATTAAACCTAATGGTTTATCAAGTTTGACAATTTTCATAGTCTTAAGTTTTTGCTGTGTTTGGACTTTCAAGTATAGTTGTTTCGTCTGTGCAGATTTCTACTTAGTACTTTCTTTCAACGAAGTTCTTTGACGATGGGTAGAGGCCGAGGAAAAGGGAAGAAGCAATCTGCTATTGTTGAGGATCTTGTAAGCGACGAAGAGGATAAAGTACCAGCTCACAGAAAAAGAGGGAGACCGATAAAACCAGTCACGGATGAAAACGAAGAAGTCGTTGAAGTAACTGAAAAGATAGAGAACGGCGAGGAGAATGTAAATGGCAATGTTTCCAACAATGATTTGAAAACTGAGGTTATCACTGTGAATAAAAAGAAAAGGAAAAGGTCTTCACAGGTTAAAGAAAAGATAGAACCAATGAAAGAGGAGAACGGCATCCGAGCAAAGTCTAGCCCTACTGATTCAGTGAAGTCTACTGGATTCCGACAAAATGGAAGCAGGCGTAAAAGCAAGCCTCGCCGCGCCGCAGAAGCTGGCGTAGATTGCAAGTGAGCAAGGGATTTTTGGTAATAGTTTCATGACCTTGAAATTGCTGGAGTTTGTTTGATTTATATAAGGCTTCTTATGGCTGCTGCTGCTTATTATTATTGTAACTTTCATATGCTTATTTTAGTTTTGAGGCTTCATAGTAGGGACTATTGCTGAAAAAAACTATTAAAATTTTGTAGATATTCTTTTATCATGATGAGTTTGATTTCCTCTTGCTTTCACAAATCTCTGAAGGCACATTTGTTTCCTTGATTTTCCCTTGCTTTCTCAGTCCTCAAATTACTTATCTGGCGTAAAATAGAAGTAATAAAGGCATGCTACCTTGGATGCACATGTAAAGAGACAACTTTCTAACACCACTCATTATTGCAATAACTTTCCTACAAAGCAGAGGCCCCATACTCTGCATTCAAAATTTCCAACATCACTCTAGAACTTACAACTTTGCAATGGGTCTTATTCCATTTTGGCCTTTACAATTTAGATGTGGCTTATTCATTTTGTTGCTCTTTCCGTTTCATGTTAGTATTTGTCAATAATTCAACCTATTTCTTTAGGCCACATCTCCTTACACTGGAAAATAATAGAATTGTAGTGTCTCTTACATTATTAAGAGGTTAGTAAAAATGATATTTGCATTGTTTTTTAAGTTAAGACGATTCTAGTAAAAGGAATAGTACAAAATATGAATGCCTATGAGTTATAACCTCACACTCTACTTGAAGTAACATCTCAAAAACACTAAAATTGGTGTAGCATTTGGCAAAGAGATCCCACATAGACCCAATACAAGAGTGTGAGGGCCTGAATTGATATAAGTTGGAAAGTTGTAACATTAAAATTTATAGCTTATAGCTGTATGTATCTCCACAGATAACATTCATACCCTACAATTACATATTTACCTTTTTGATGTGTTTTTTTCTCTCAATTAGACAGCTGTAAAGTGCTATTTGTAGTGAATAAATGTGTAAAATTGTTCACCAATCACCATAAATAGTTAGTTAGTGATTTTATTTTTTGAAATAATGAAGGATGGTTTTGACATGTTATAAAATTACGGGGGTATAGGTGTTAAGTGTTGGGTATATATCAGAATATTATAATTATGGTGAATATGTCTAAATTTAAGTTTTTCCTGTAATATCTGTGTAATGATTTAGATCAGTCTTATAAGGGTTTGTTAGATGTGTGGGATAAACAATAAAATAAAATATTATATGATATCATCTTAATTAAGAATTTGGTGACACATTATTTTGAAATTTATCATATTTTATCTAGTTAAAATCTACATTTTGAATTTATATTAGATTAAAATTAGAAGGATAAGACAAGAAAGTTAATTAGAAGGATAAGCCGAGAAACATATTTGCCGATTTGAAAAAAAAAAAACAAGAAAGTGTTTCAAATATCAAACAGGTATACAATGAACGTAACAAATTGAACATCGCGAAAAAAGGGCCAAGGTCGGAAATGCAACAACTTTTGAAACTTTTGGACGATAACCAATATGTTTCAAGTTATAGAGCTTGTGAGGACAATGTTACTGTTCGTGACATATTTTGGATTCATTCCGAAAGTATCAACTTGTTCAACACATTTTCAATCGTCCTTGTAATTGATTCGACGTACAAGATCAGACTTCCGCTTCTAGAAATTGTTGGTGTGACCTTTACGAACAAGACATTTTCAGTTGGATTCACTTTTTTGGAATGTGAGAAAGAAGATAACGTTACATGGGCACACCAACAATTTCTTCCATAGAGAAATTCTCCTTTTTAAATCTCATAACTATTTTGGATCCATTTGGACTTTTACCTTATATAGAAAAGAACTTGAGAAGTTTTACATTCTCATATTTTGAAGTTTTATTAAAAAATAATTCTTGAGGTTAATGATGATATCAGTTTTCATCACAACAACAATTATGCGGTATGTTATATCTAGATGTTTTACTCAATCTTTCTCATAATCTAGTTATATTCGATTGTTAGGAATTGATATTTTTGAACATACAATTGTTTTTGTTATTTTAGAATAACTCTTAATTTCTGTACCAACTTAAAAACTCTTTTTTGAAGCATGTGTCTTTCATAATGACATTTTAGAATAAAATATAAAATCAAAATACAGTAAATTCAAACTTAAAAACTCTTTTCTGAAGCATGTGTCTTTCGTAATGACATGTGAGGGTGGAAATTTTCAAACCTTCCATGTTCCTTGCTCACATGTTATTCAGCGTGCTCAAGCATACACCAGGACTATTCTGTGCATATAATTGATGTGTTCAAAGTTGTTAGCGTGTTTAAGGTATATAGAGAAAGCTTCCTCGATGTTTTGACCGAAGCAAATTGGCCTTGATATGAAAGAGACACTATTTTCTACAATGACACCATGAAAAGAAAAAAGAAATATCGCCTAAACACTACTCGCAGTATAACAAAAATGGACAATATAAGGAAAAAAGGAGATGTGGTATTTGTCGCAAGAGTGTGCATGTGCGTAAAAAATGTTCAAACAGAGTTGGGATTTCTATTTAGTTATGTTTGTTGTTTTAGTTCATTGAATCACTGTCTTGTAATTTCTTTTAACAACAAAGATAAATTTTATTTAAAATTCAAATCTTCCAGCTACATCACAATAACGATTACAATAAAATAACAACTTAAAATAAAGTTACAACACAATAAAAGATTACATCAAACCACAAACTTCAAATAAAGTTACATTAAATCAACACTAACATAACATACATTGTGTTAGACTACTCGACGAAAACACCTAGAACTAGTAGATTTTAAACGCCTCGTTAACTTCTCCACTGCGAGTTGAAAACATACAATGGACATCTAAATTAATTTGTATATGATCCTAATAATATAGGTAGGTACCATCTTGTCTTGCATCCACCAAAGTAATTTATAGACAACGATATTGATAATTCAACATTCTTACACACCTCTATTTATAGAAGGTCATACCCAGATGACACACCCCTTCTACCAAAAAAAATTTGGCGGAAAGTTGTTGAAAAATAAATAGATTTATATTCATAATAAATATGAATTTTTAAAAATATACAACAATAATTAAAATATATTACAAAAAAAATTTCAAAAAAATAATTTATATTATTAAATATTTATTTATTAAATTTTATATTTAATTTATAATTTAAAACAATTAAATTTATTAAAAAAATAAAAAAACAAAAAAAAATAATAATAAAGGGTACTCCATCCAAGATGGTGGCCCCATGAAAGGGGACTAACACGTCACCCATCTGGGATGGAGTGTGGGTTTTTTCTTTTAAAAAAATGTGAAAAGGTGGCATGTGGAGAAACAAATTTCATAGGGTGGCATTTTGGAATATATTTTCAGAAGTGTGGCATGCAAGTCAAAATTCCTAGTTTTGGCCATGTTTGTTAGGGTTGTTCAAAACCGAATCAATCCAATAGAAAAACGTCAACCGAATCAAACTAAATCGAAACCGCAAAAAAATGTTTTTGGTTAAGATGTCTTTATGTCTTTGAGCCATTTTCTAACAAAACCGTGCAGTTCCGTTCGATTCACGGTTTGTAGTTTGCAAAACAAACCAAATCAAACCGCATTATGTTACAAAATTTAATAAACCATTATATATATATATATATATATATATATATATATATATATATATATATATATATATATATATATTAATTCTTTAGAGAAATCAACAAGTACTATATATTTTATCATATTCTTTGTATGATATTTGTTTTAATTTACATTTCAACAAAAAAATAAAATATTATTCTTTTATAAATACTATTTTGACAAAATATATTTCTTCGTATTATTTGTATGATATTTATTTTAAGAATGCAATTTCATGTATATCTTTCTTTAGACCTAAGATAAATATGTAAGACGCAATTTTATACATCAAATTGTAAATTTATTAAAGTGACAAGACTAAATTGATCAATCACTTCAAACTAGTAAAAGTATCAGAATCAAAATTTAAACAATTTGTTGAAATCAAACTAGTGTTTACGCCTTATTCGGCTCAACACCTGGTGGACTGTGGACTGGCATGCATAGACTAATATGATGAGAAACAAACGTCTACACTTTATTAGGCTTGGCGCTTGGCGCACTGTGGTCTGTCATACATATGACGATTTGATGAGAAGGAAACATTTATGTCTATCTTATCATGCTTGACGCTTTGTGGACTATGGAATGACATGCATAGGCCGATCTGATGAGAAGAAACATCCACGCCTTATCATGCTTGACGCTTTGTGGAATGTGGACTGGCATGGATAGGCCGATCTGATGAGAAACAAATGTCAACACATTATTTGGCTCGACGTAGGATTGTGTGTGTGACCATGCCAAGTAGAGAAGGTCTAGCTCAACTCAAGCATTTGACGTGTTTAGCTCATCTTGGACATTCATGTTATTTCGGGCTTTCACTTTGATGAGATTACCCAAAATAAAGCTCCTCCTAGAGTTTTCCTATGACATGTCACGTGCCTGACATGGATGAGTGACATGGATGAGTGACGTAAGATGCGTGTGCTCAACTACACACTCCTATACATAAGAGTGACGTAATGTGCATTCTCAACTCCACACTCCTGCACGGAAGAATGATGTAAGATGCACATGCTCAACTCTATGCTCATGTAATGACAAATTGTGCCGACCTTAGAGATAAAGCCTAATAAATTTGGACATCACATAGAGGAGCCCATTAGGTCAAGACAAGGTGGACTTTAAAAGACAAGATTTATGAGAAAAAGAGAGAGATTGGAAGATTGAGAGAAACAATGAATTTTAACATTCCTAATTTTTTGAGAGGGTTTTTGATATTCCATCTAAGGTTTTCTATTGAATAGTTCGTCCGAAGGAACTATCTTCTATTTTACGTACGTGAACAAATACCAATTAACAACTGGTAAGGAAAAAGGAAAAAACGATAAATTGCATGACAAAGAATACAATATTCTTTCGTTGTTAGATCAATTATGCCTACGTCTTAGATCAATTATGCCTACGTCTTCAATTAGAGAACAATCGTAATTCAATATTATTATTCAAGTGAACTAATATTTACTTTATCACAGACCATACCGGGGAGAGAAAGGGCAATGGTAGCTTAAATGCTCCTCTTGATCTTGGCTTTGAGCCATATTCAGCATAGTTGAATAGATTAGGCACCAATGCTTTATTGCTCAAGAGAATCCTATTCTCATGGTACCCAAAGAAGCAAACACGTAGGTATACTGGCAAAATTTGAGCTTAGTTTAAGAATAATTCTTGGACAAATACATTTGAAATACACCATTAGTATTAGGACAGCATGGTTTGGTTTTAGTCATGTTTGTGGGTTAGGGGAGTAGGGGTAGGTAAGGTATAAAAAAGATAACTAAAATTTACCAAAAGTTGGCACAAAGAGAACAGTTAAACTTGTTTGGGCCTGTAATAGTTAATGTGAGAGAAATGAAAAAGGGTACTCTCTCATGCTTTACTTCCTTTCATTATTTAATTTTCTTTTGTTTCTGGGACTCCACAAACACAAAACACTACACTACAACAATCAACACTAGTCTCTTGTTCTGAGTGTACCATACGCTGCAATGCACTGAACTGGCCTCTGGCAACAACATGGCCCAACGTCAAGTCTCTCCTTTCTTCCATCTCCTCTTTTGTCTTCAACTTTACTTTTTCACTTTCATCTCTCAAACTCAAATTTATTAAACAACCACCAACCCCTACACTAGACCCCCACTCTCTCACTCTCATTTATCATCATCTACACCAATGAATACAATCTAGTTTCTCATTACTCACTACCAAACCACACACACCAATGGATTCAGAAAACTCTTCTTCAGAAGAGTCCTCTCTAAATGGCTTGAAGTTTGGCCAAAGAATCTATTTTGAGGATTCATCTCTTGCAAACTCCTCTATTGCCAATGCCAATGCTAATGTTTCTTCTTCTAGTGGCTCCAAGAAAGGAAGAGGTGGTTCAGCTCAACACTCTCAACCTCCTAGGTGTCAAGTTGAGGGCTGTAAAGTAGATCTGAGTGATGCTAAAGCTTACTATTCTAGACACAAAGTTTGTAGCATGCACTCTAAGTCCCCTACTGTTACTGTTTCTGGTCTCCAACAAAGGTTTTGTCAACAGTGTAGCAGGTCTTTTTTTACCTTTCTAACCTAACTCATTCTTTTTCTTATGGTAGGGTTATTAGGGTCATTTTATTTTATTTGTTTAATATTTATTTATTTATTCATTCTCCAGGTTTTATTGAATGTTTGATATATCATATGTTATCCTGTTTGGTCGGTTTATCTATAGTAGCTTTTAATACAACAATAATATTCTTTGCTTGTTTGTGTTGTTAGAACTTTTGATTGTGCTGTTGCTTTTGTCCAAGTTTGGGTTGTGTTGAATGTGTTTGGGGTGTACTTTGCTTTTTTCCTGTCTTAGCTTTAAACTGCTTATTTGAATAGTGAATAGTGTTTTCCTTTTCAGGGAATTTGATTCTTCTTTTTATGTTTTAAAATTACTAATTGATTCTTGCATCTAGTTGTTTGTGTTAGGTATATACTCAATTAGTAATTAGTTATATAAATCAAATTGTTTGATCATGTAAACATGTTTGATTTGTATTGCAAGAGTAGTTCCTTTGTTGATCTAAATGAACCCAGGGTTCTTAAGCATGCTTAATGATAATTATATGCTAATGGGAGTTTGCGAGTGGCTGCACCGTTCTATTGTGTGGTCATTGGTAAAGAAAGTGTTTTGGGCTGGCCAAAATAGTCCCCACATAAGGGTAGTTTATATATACAACACTCACACTCCTCAATTTAACATGGCGCTTTTCTAAAGGAAAAAGTTTGCGAGTGGACAATACCTTATAGCCGCAGTGGCGCGGGCTTGAGGTTAACAGAACATTGGCCTCGCCTATGGGAACTCGAAGTTTGCCCCGCTTAGCCTCGACTGAGGGGCAACAAAGATGGAAAAATACTCTTTTGCTGTGACATGGTCATACACAAGTTATGTCATGCTAGCTCATGTTAGTGTGCATGCATAGTGTACAATTGATTTGTTAGCACCTTGTTGAGAATGAGTACTATTGGTGTAGTTGGATAATGTAATCCAGGTCTCTTGCTTTGGTTTTGTAATTATGCATTGCTGTTCTGTTATACAATTCTAGCTTTATCTTGTGTACTTTCCTTTGTTTGACTTAGTGGTGTGGTAGAGCATGCTACTGAACATTGTAAGGGAGTGTTCAATTTTAAGAATAGTGTATTTTTCGAGGTGGATGGTTATCTGACTGAGATTTGAAGATCATGGTCTATCAATATGTGTATGTGATTCCTATATGTACTTTTGATAGCTTTCTTTCTGGTATTTGTTCCAAATGTAATTTGGATTTGTTTATTTGAGTTTATCTACTAATATAAACACTTTCAAGACTGTTTGGAAAAATTCATGACTTGTTCATAAGCTGTTTTGAACATATTAGCTTATGATAGTTAAAAACAACTTATAGCTAATGTGAAAACAATTTGACTTTGTTTTACCTTTTGTTATAAGCGAATAATAAGTAAGCTGTTTATTCAAACATTATCTTTCTGTCTTTTTGGGATTATGGCTCATCCCGAGTTGGAAATGGTTTTCTGAATGAAATATCACTCCTCGTCCTCTGATCTGTAGTAGTTAAAGTGCATGTTATGTTCCATAATGTGCGTCTGAGGTACGATGTTTGGAAATTTTAAGAATCTAATTCTTAGCATTTATTCTGATGATATACTGTTTAGGATTTCTGTCTCATTTGCATTTGTATTTAATGAGAAATAAAATATTCTTCCAAGCGAATCCAACTTTTTAGGTAACAACAACATCAGCATGTTATGTGATGCTAGTTAGCAATAGACTTGTCATGTTAACATTTCTGAAGTCTTAACCTTTGGGTATGTTTGTGCTCATTCATCTTTCTTCAACAAATGATTATTATTTAGAAATACTATAATCATTTTTCATAGCCTTTTTCAGATTTCATCAGCTTGCTGAGTTTGATCAAGGAAAAAGAAGTTGCCGCAGACGACTAGCTGGTCATAATGAGCGTCGCAGAAAGCCCCCACCCAGCTCTCTCTTATCCTCACATTTTACGCGATTTTCTTCATCTGTTTTTGGTTAGAAACTATCAGTAAAATTTCAATTTTAAATCCATCTACTATCAGTTTTTGTTCTATTGGTGATTTTCCAACTTGTACTATATTTCTGACATGCTAAACAATTTAAAAACTTGACACTTTTCTCTACAGATAACAGCGGCGGAGGTGGCAGCTTCCTGATGGAATTCGCTTCACACCCGAAACTTAGCCTGAGAAATTCACTTCAATCATCTGGAAATCAAACCTCACCACTCGGTTGGTCTTGGCCGGGAAACTCGGAGTCGCCATCTGACAACTTTTTCTTGGAAGGTTCGGTGGGTGGGACAAGCTTCCCTGGTGCCAGGCATCCTTCCGAGGAAAGTTACACCGGAGTCACAGATTCAAGCTGTGCTCTCTCTCTTCTGTCAAATCAAACATGGGGTTCTAGAAACACAGAACCAAGTCTTGGATTGAATAACATGCTGAATTTCAACGAGACACCACCCATGACACAACTAGCTACATCTTCTCAAGGTGTAGCCATGCATCAACTTCCAAACACTTCATGTTATTTCAAGGACATTGATGCTAGTAGCCTTTCACACGAGGTTGTCCCTGATATTGGTCTAGGTCACATGTCGCAGCCTCTCGATAGCCAACTTCATGGTGATCTTGATCTGTCGCAGCAGGGAAGGAGGCATTATATGGATGTAGAGCACTCCAGGGCCTATGAATCTTCTCAATGGTCACTTTAATGCACTTGTTTGGTGTCAGGTTTGTAATATCATGTTTTGCAATTATTGGAACTCAGAAAAATGAGAAGTTAACTAAGGCATACTTGGTTCTTTGCTAGTTTGATACTAATGCTTTTTTAGCCTTGCTTCATTTGTGAAACTTTCAGTCACTTTTTGAATATTTGCTGAGACAGCTGAGTTATGGTGCTTTTAAGTTGTATGAAATTGTTTGATGTGGATTTGAATTCGTAGTCATTCTGATTGCGAGAATTGCAGCGGGAATTTATTTTATGTTTGTATTGAATGCAATGAATCATCTTAAAATCCCATCTCTTGCATCCCTATATGTCTAGCTAATAAAGATAGATGAAAAATGATTACAGATAATGTGTTGATTATGATGTCCAATGTTGTTGGATGAGTACATTACATGTGTTTATTGTTTAAAGTTGAAAATCTACATAATTTGCAGCCATAGTTATGGTTCAATTATGATAATATAATTAAAAGTTTTATTTAGTTATTGTTGATAATTTCTTTTTCCTCCGCCTTTATAGGTTTTTTTTCCGAACGTATAATTTTCATCCAAAATAAGCGTAAATTGTTGAGTTCCTTTCACTTTGTCAAAATTTAATTCGGAGATGTATCTTTGTATGTGGTTTAAAGTTTGTCCGCAGATATATTTTCGGATTAACCTTCTTTTTTTCAAACCCATGTATTTTTTGAAGATGCATCTCCAAATGCATTCAATTGATATATAACGCACGATAAACCCTCTCTTTTCTCCTTTATTTTCAAAAACTTTTGAGATACCTTTATTGGAGTTCGTGGGCAACATTTTTCTAGGCATTGGCTAATATGCATAAGGATTTACTTATGCACCATGCATAAACTTACATAAGTCATTGGATCATGTTTTTAATCCTGTATTGAGTATTGAGTATTGAGTATTGAGTGGTGAGTATTGAGTATTGAGTATTGAGTAATAACAATTGATGTCTAGAATTTGATCCAAATGTCCATAATAATTGGTATTATCGATTATTATCAGCAATCTAGATACAAGTTTATGATTCACTCAATTGGGTCAAAAATAAAAGGTTCATAGTGTTTATACAATCTTTATAAAAGTATTTACATATTATCAAAGGAGGTCATCATATTTAAGTGGGATTCAAACTATGTTTTTGAGAGGTGTATATTGAGTTTTTGTCAAGCAATCTTAATTTTTTAGAGGTTAAGTGTTATTAGTTATGGTTCAATTAAGATAATATAATTAAAAGTCCTATTTAGTTATTGTTGGTAATTTCTTTTTCCTCCGCCTTTATAGGTTCTTTCTAATCCCTGAAAAACTACAAAAATATTTTTAATTTTCGGAGATGCATCTCCAAACGTATAATTTTCATCCAAAATAAGCGTAAATTGTTGAGTTCCTTTCACTTTGTTAAAATTTAATTCGGAGATGTATCTTCGTATGTGGTTTAGAGTTTGTCTACAGGTACATTTTTAGATTAACCATTTTTTTTCAAACCCCGGGTGTTTTTTCGGAGAAGTATCTCCAAATGCTTTTAATTGATATATAACGCACGCTAAACCCTCCCTTTTCTCCTTCATTTTCAAAAACTTTTGAGATACCTCAATTAGAGTTCGTAGACAATATTCTTCCCGTCAATTTCTTAAGGAATAACACTACTTCTACTTCAATCGTTCCAATCCCAACTCATTCAATGAACATGTGATGCAGGACCCTCCACTGTTTTGAACCATAATAGTGGTTCGATCAAAGAGTGTTTATAACTTTCAAAAGTATTAGATTTTATTTTTATTTTTACAGATATTTTGGAAAAAAAATTCAAAAAAAGTGAATTTTATGAAAATATTTATGAGATAGTCAAAATTGAAATACGAGGGAGTCTCAATATAGGCGTGGAGAAAATAAACCAATACCAAAACAATAGAAATATCCATCTAACAATTATCAATATAACAATATATTTTATATTCAAACATGCGATCCTGCACCTGATGTTTTTATGTAATAACTACCAACTGAGATGATTTAACGAAATTTCATATTTTTATTCTTGTTAAAAGTGAAATAAAATTCAAAAACATATCAAAATTGTTCTAATTTTATAACTTTAAAAACTAAAAAGTGAAAATCGTTTTTGGTGAAGTAACTCAATCCTTAATAAAATCCCCTAAGAAGACCATATGTAATAAAATGAGTATTGCTTTTTTCACCCTCAGCATGAACTCCATGGAATTTTTTAGTAAAAAGCCCAATCAATCTTGTTATAGAAATAAGGCCCAGTAAGTTGTTTGGCGCCAAAACTTACCAAACTGTTGAATCGTCTTCCTCCTCCGCAACGGTCTCGGTTAGTGGACCCCACCTCACCGGAAACTAACTCCGACCGCTCAAAAAATTCAAACCACCATTCTCACTGCCGTCACACTTTGATTCCTCCGATCTTGCTTCTATTTTCTTTTTCTTTTCTTAAGATCAACGAGTATTCCTAACGGTTTCTTCCAATTCTCGTGAAAATGATTCGCAACTTCCCTTACCTCCTTCTCAATCTCGTTCTCTTTTCGTCAATTTTGATTTCTCAGAACTTGGCGTTAACTCGTCCACCCGAAGGTAACTCAGATAACTTTTCATAAACTCTTCCACTGTTCTATAACTTTTTTCTTGGAAAGAGAGTTAAATTTTCAGTACCTATATCACTGTTGAATCTTTCTTCTTTCGAGGGTTTGGTAACATAGATTTTCATTCCGGTAGCTACATGCACGTGTTTAAGGAAAGTTGATCACTGAAATTTTTACATATATTGTTAAATTTTGTTGCTATTCTAGTGGATATAGATTGAATTGGCTTTTAGCTCTTTCAGTAACCCTATATTTCTTGTGATGTTTGTTTGGGTGACAGTGACTGCTCTACGGGATCTATACCAGGCTTTGAATTACTCGAATGCACTCCGTGGATGGAATGGTAGTGATCCTTGTGAGGAGTCTTGGACGGGTGTTACTTGTTCCAGATCATCCGTTATACGCCTGTAATGTACCAAATTCACCGATCAGATTTCATACTTAGTCTCTCTTTGGATTAACAGCTAAATTAAGCACTTATAGCATACGTTGTTATGTATCAGCTACTTATGCTTAGTCTTAAAATGTTTCTGTAAACTCTGACGAACAGTTTCACAAGTGTTTATTATGTTGGTGCATAAGCTTAAATAAGCTAATTCAAGCAGACTCTTAGATCATAATGAAATTGATAATTGTTATCCGTGTTCTCTGTCAAAATGCAGACAAATTCAAGGGCTAAACCTCACTGGGAGTCTATGCAGGCTCTATCCTCTACAGAATTTGAAGAAGCTGTGAGTGTTTGTAATTTCGTATAGCGTTAGTTTTAGATACTTATTAGAACATTTGAATTTTAGGATATGCTATTAACTAACTTGCTTCTATATTCTCGTTTTTTTTTTTTTGTAGTGATGTCAGTTCAAATAACATAGTGGGTGAAATGCCATTTGGTTTACCCCCCACTGTCACTCATATGTAAGGCGACTGTTCTTCTAATTTTGTTTGCTACAGGATTGAATTTTGTGCTTGCTGATTGGCATACCTGCATGTTCAGTACTGTATTGTTCTTCTGATTATTTGTTTGCAGAAAGAATGCTTGCTTTCTTACAACTATTTGAGCGAAAATATCCCACGGGAATTTGATTCTTTGGAGATATAATGTCTTTATCAATTGAAAATAAAACATTGTTCATACTTTTTGTCTCTTGAGCATAATATATTATAATGATTGAGCTTTACTAGTGGCTGTGCAAGTGCAATAGTCATTTTCATCTTGTGTTGCAGGAATTTAAGCCACAATTTCTTAATTGGACCTATTGGTGACGTATTTACTGGCTTAGATAATCTCAAAGAAATGTATGGCTACTTCTCTTGGGTCTTGCGGTATTTGCATTTGATTTCAATAATATGAATAAGTGACAAAACCAGTACAAAATTCTAGGTACTTGAATCCTTGAGTTTTCTGGATCTGTGAGACCAAATCATGAATGCAAATTGAACTTTTTAAACCTTACAAAAAAGTGATAAAATAGTAGACTATAGCCTTGTAGATTATAATATATTAAAGAAAACCATTCAGCTAAAAAATAGATAAAAGCAAAACATAGATGGCTTCTCCTCTTTATTGATGTTTTTTGTTGAAGATGTGTAAAAGTTGAGAAGCACCAGAGATAGGAGTCCATCGAAAAAATATAAATATTTTGTAAGTTTCACAGATTTAAAGGGCTATGATAAAGACTGGGTTTTGAGAAAATGAGATTAACAAAATGCAGATGCTTTGACTGTTTTGTCCAAAATTCATTAAATAGAACCTCATGAAGGGTGATTTCCTTTCTTCAGGGACCTTTCATACAATAATTTCTCGGGAGATCTACCAAGATCATTTGGTTCCTTGACAAACCTTGCTAGATTGTAAACTTTTTCCTTCTTATGCCTTATTTACTCTAAACTTGATTTATGTTTCATCATATATTCAATTATTGAAGGAAGAGCTTTTTCTTATAGGGGTCGGTTGGTTTGATATGAAAATTGGTGCTTATTTGCAGGTTCTTGCAGAATAACAGATTCACTGGATCAGTCACCTACCTGGCGGAACTTCCACTTACAGATTTGTAGGATTATCTCTAACATTTTCCCAATAAATATTTACAGTTCTACTATTTGCTGATTTGTCAGTGTTGCCAGGAACATTCAAGATAATATGTTTAGTGGCCTTCTTCCACATCATTTTCAGAACATAAAAAAATTAAGGTCAGTGACAACAATTCGAGTTTGCTCTCCATATTTTATTGCATCAAACAGAAGTGGACACTTAAGATAGTAACCATCCCCTCTACCCTAAAATAGGATTGGTGGGAATAAATTCCATGCAGCGGACAACTATCCCCCATTGACTTCACCTGTGGGGACATTATCAGTTGAGCATAATACTAGTCGCCCGCCCACAACTAATACAAATGCCATCAAGAACTATGCTCCTCCCAAAGTACGTGAGCACAAGCATAAGAAGAAACAATTCGGTCCTGGAGGAATTGCTTTTATTGCTGCTGGAGGAACAATAATGGCTACAGGTGTGGCACTCCTTATTGCAATCCGGTTAAACAAACTGCATTCTCAAAGCCGGAACAAGAATTACTCAGAAAGCAATGATATCTCTATTCATTCTCATCCAACCAGTGCAAGCATAGGTAATTCATACAGAAAAGCATATGGACTGCGAGGCACTTTATAATCTATATCTTGTTTTGTCAGTTTTTTTGAGGGGACCAGAGAAAATCTTGAAAAATAATATGAATTTGCCATTGTGTTGAAATTTTACATTCTGTGGGTAAAAATCAAGTAGCTAGCAGCCACCCCTCTTGGCTAGGATGCCATTAGTATTTTTTTTGAATTTATTTCTAATGCTAATCATGCTCTCTTTTTGCCCCTTTGATGATAGAGGTGTCTTCTGCTGAACTAGACGACAGGCCACTTCTCCTACCTATCAACATTGCACCTCTTTTGGGTCCAATGAAATTTCCTTCCCTGCACCATAACAATGTAGAGGAAACATCAAGAAGAAGTTATTCCAAAAGAGGCAGATCTACTAGAAGGACAAAAATCTATACCATTGCGGAGCTTCAGCTGGCTACTAACTTCTTCAATGAAGGCAACCTTCTGGGAGAAGGATCTCTTGGTTCTGTTTACAAAGCTAAATTTCCTGATGGCAAAGTACAATCTCAAACTCTTTTCCAAACACTGAAATTGTCTTTTCATCACGTTTAGGTTTCAAATTAACATTTTGTTGTTGTTTTTGTTGAAGATTTTGGCCGTGAAGATCATAAACATGGCGGGTTTGTCTTACCGAGAAGAGGAAATGTTCTTGGATGTCATTTGCACAGCTTCTAAACTGAAGCACCCCAACATCATACCACTCAATGGTTACTGTTTGGAGCACGGAGAGCATCTTCTTGTTTATGATTACTTTGGAAATTTAACTCTATATGATGCTCTTCATAGTGGAGCATGTGAAACACTATCGTGGATCCAACGTCTTCGGATTGCTCTATATGTTGCTCAGGCTTTGGAGTGAGTTGCTCTAAATTTTAGATGTAGAATCATAGTTAATGCTGTCTTAACTATAAAAACTCATTGAAATGTTTTCAGCTATTTGCATTCAGCGTGCTGCCCGCCTGTGGCCCATGGTAATTTGAAGTCTGCCAACGTTCTACTGGATGAAAATTTGATCCCTCGTGTTTGTGACAGTAGCTTGGCAATTTTGAGACCATTGACGAAGGTTCTAGCAGCTAAAGTAATTGATAAGGTTCTGGATGCTAAAGTTATAACTTATAATTGACATTGAGCAATAGTTTAATTATATATGCTTGCGTTGCTTTTATTTCATCTTTTGGATGGTTTTAAGTTGTCATTCTTTTTCATACAGGCTACTGAGACTACAATTACAGAGAGAGGCTACGCTCCATCTGACCATGGCCAAACAGGGTTCAGCAGAAGGAGAGATGTCTTTGCCTTTGGAGTATTGCTTCTGGAATTGTTAACAGGAAGGAAACCTTTCGACGGGTATGTTTTTCATCCATATTTTGGTATCTCCTCTTATATATTTATGGCCACTTATAAAGGATACAAGTGTTGTTTCATTGAATGATGGCTACTATTTTCTTTCAATACATTATAGTGCCAGGCCAAGGGAAGAGCAATATCTGTCAAAATGGGCTTTCCCCAGGCTTCGTGATAGCGCGAGTTTGGAACAGATAGTAGATTCCAGTATGAAAACAACAATTTCATTCAAAGCTCTTTCTTGTTATGCTGATCTCGTTTCCCTCTGTATACAGGTATTATTAACACCTAATCTTATAATTCAAACTGAATAAGAAATTGAAAAACCTCAGTAATTGTGTGTTTTGAACAGCCTTCAAGACACCTCCGTCCCCAAATGTCTGAAGTTGTGAACTCTCTTGTATCTTTATACCAAAAGTTCAACTTTGCAAAGACCAGTGTAGCAGACGGTACTGATCTATTTGAGAAGTCTCTCCGATCAGCCGACACACGCTTTAAAAGTTCGCCAACATTTAGCCATCTATCAGCTTGATGTACATCATCTGTTTGTGTCACAGAAACCAGTGATATTAATGAGCTATAAATTTGCAGTTTATGCCAGTTCCAGCACCTTTCTCTGTAAATATCCTTCTGTACAGTCCTACTACATGAGTTTTTTTTTTTTGGTTTTGGAATAGTCCTACTACACACACGAGATTGCTTGTGTCGCCTGTGGAAGGAAGCGAAAAACAAATCAATGAACATTTTGTAAAGTTCTTTTTTGTGAATATGGAAGATATGATTTTAGCTCCACCTCAAATAAATAAATAGGGAGTTGGCTTATCAGAGTGAAACATGATAATAATAGATTATTGATAATTATATTAGAAGTTGAAAATATATATACACCATAAATAATTGGTATTTATGCATGAGATTGAAGTCGTAATAAACTTTATTTAAAGAGCAAATCGTTAGTTGGTCTAGTGGTGATTAGCGCTAGACTAGGTAGTGAGAATCACAGTTCGATCCTCCGCAAATGCAATCGAAAGGGGGCTGGAATCACTTGATGACTGACCCCCGAACTGGTGATAAACAAAAAAAAAAAGAGCAAATTGTTTAGGAAAATCTAAAAGAAAATCATTTTTAATTAGATTTAATTTGTTTTTCAATTAAACTCTGGAATGCTATGTATGTGCCTCTCACATGAGAATAATATTAGGATTTGGGTGGTGAAGGAAAATTTAAAAATTTGCAATTCAATAAATTTAGTCATTTTTCTTAATTTAAAAGTACATTTTAAATGTTTTATGTTTGTCTTACTAGGACAAGAAACTATTCAAAAATAATATATCATGATATAAAATTTTATGAGAATTTTTAGACGAATTAATAAAAAAAACCACTTTCAATTTATATCTATAAACCATATTTTTTAATAAAAATATAATTTATGAAAAATTATAAGAAAATATATTATTTTTTAATAAAAATATGACAAATATATTTAAATATTCTTTAAAAAGTAAAAATAAGAAAAAATTGTACATTTATTATATTTTCATTAGAAAATAATATAAATCAAGAAATTATATTTAAGTTTTCTCTTAAATTTAATTAAATTGATGATATAAACTTTTTATTTAATTTTATTTTGACAAATATATAACCTTTTATTCATTTTGTTTATTAAAATATTTTGGTGAAAGGACCATATAATTATTCTTTAATTTTGAGGTAAAAAATTACTTTTAAGAGATCAATTTATTAATTTTGCAACTCAATTTTACAATTTGAAAGACAATAAAATAAAATAAAAATACTGATTTACCATCATAAAATTTTGGAGTAAGAGGAAAAAAAAAGTTTCAAGCAAATCGTGAGTTGCAGTAGTATCGGCAAAAAAACGCAACGCTGCGAAGTGTGGAGGCAGCTGAGACAGAATTCGGAGTAGCTTCTTAATCCCAACTCAATTTCTCTCAGGTACGCTTCCCTTTTCCCTAACCCTATCATTTCTCTCAGGCTCGCTTCTCTATGCATCTTTTTAGGGTTTTCATTTTGATTCCCCTTTTAACTACCACATTTTTCAAATATGCTCTTCGATCTGAATTCTTTATCAACATCATTATCATTTTCTATTCTCCGCTTTGACGAATTCCAATATATTTTTCAATTCGGTGTATGCTATCTCCTGGATTCAGCAAAAAAGATTATCAAATCGTGCATTTTTTTTAATCAATTGTTTTTTTCCAATTAAAAACCAAAGAAAATGAAGCAATGTTCAGTAATAGTGGTTGGATCTTTTTTGTGCAGAGATAATAATGGACCCAGCAGAACGTAGGTACTTGGAGGATGAGGATTCATCACTCATGAAAACTTTTAAGGGTGCAACTACTGGTTTAGTTGCTGGCACTATCTGGGGCACTGTTGTTGCCACCTGGTATGACGTTCCTCGTGTCGAGAGAAGTGTTGCTCTTCCTGGGTTGTTAAGAACTTTCAAGATGATGGGCGGCTATGGAGCAACCTTTGCTGCCATAGGAGGAGTCTACATTGGTGTCGAACAGTTGGTGCAGAACTACAGGGGGAAGAGGGATCTTGTAAATGGTGCTGTTGGTGGCTTTGTTGCTGGTGCATCTATTCTCGGTTACAGAGGTATCTCTTTCGTTAATAATTAACCAAAAAATTTCATATTTTTAGATATAGATATTGAAATATTGTTACAGAGTGAATGTTTTTTATGGACGACGGTGAAAAATTCAATCAGTGCCTTGTATGTTTTTTCCATAATTTAATTTGGAAATGCTAGTGGGTAAGCATCATATGAGGAAGGACTTGATCCAGTTCATTTTGGAAATTATGACAATTATATGTCGGGTTTTTCCTTTTGATATGATTATCTCATTGTGCTAAATGACTACTGGTGCTATTGATGTTTATTAGAATACCCTTGAATGACGGTTGCTATGTTGCCTGTTACATCTGTTAGGTAGTTAACTAATAGATAATTAAGATTTTCAACCAAGGTTGTCAAGATCAAGATCTTATTTAGAATCATGAGGGGTAGTATGATGTTAAGAAGTGTGGTTGGGCCTAACTCAACCCTATAAAACCGGCTTGTAGGGTGAGGATTGCCCCCACTTATAAGGACATGTTCAGGCCATATATTGTCCGATGTGGGACTCTTAACAGTATGATTGTAAGGTGTAGGATTGTAACTAGAATCATAAGATCCTACCAAACGGAGAAATTATATTAAATTACAGTTACTAATAGTATTAAATATTCAAGGGGGCATATCAAGTGACATGAACTTTTATATTAAGAGATGAGAGGAACAAACAGCCATTAGATCAAATAAACAGCAGTGATTAAATGATTCATGAAAGAATACACACATGACTGTTTAGCTCCTTTCTCTCTCGCATGTCTGTTTCTACTTTTTTTTCAAAATTTTGAAACTTCCATTCTTCTATACCTCAGTATCTTCCATTGGATATCTTCAGAAACTATATGTGGTATCTTGAAACCGATTGCACAGTCGAATCTTGTAACTGGTGAAAGCCATTTTCCAACTTGAAAGTTGAAACAAATTGATAAATCTGATGGCAGTTCTTTTTGGCAGAGCTTTCCTATTCTTTTTTAAAACTCCCCCAACTTAAAACCGCTGGAAGCTATTTCTTCCAACGGAGCTTTCTCTGGAAAAAAAGGTTTTCTACTATTTTGCTTAAGATCAATCAACCTCTATTTTTTAAATAAAAATCAACCTCAATTCTTTTGTTTAACATTAATAAACTTCTATTTTTATTTTATGAAAATCGACCCCTACTTGTTTTAATGAAAATCAACTGTCAAAAAGAAATTGCAAACAGGTAAACTACTGCACTTAAATGAGACATTGGATCCATTAAAAAAACATTGGAGAAGAGAGGAACATTAGTGTGTGAGAAGTAGAGAGGAGGTTATGAGTCGTGTATTTTTTGATGAATCATTTTATCACATATGTTTATTCAATCTAATGTTTCTTATTTGTCTCTTATCTCTCATTATTAAAACTCCTCTCACTCTACATGCCCTTATATGTATATATATACTAAACATGAAAAGATACTAGAAATGACAACATTAAAGCTAACTTAAAACTGGAATTTCATAATAACAAGTTCCATGAATCACAATTAGCATTTGCCCCTACCTCCCCTGACCTACTACTGGCAATCGCTGTCCATCTGAAGCCCTGACAATGGCCAAATACAGAGGAACTTAGGATAGTCCAACAACAACAAGAATTAAGCCTTATCCCACTAGGTGAGGTCGGCTTCATGGATCAACTTTCGCCATAATGTTCTATCAAGGACCATGTTTCTATCCAAGTCATTAATCTCGAGATCTTTCTTAATAACATCTCTTATAGTCTTTCTAGGATAGTCCATGCAGAGAAAAAACAAATAAGTGGAGACCTTCTTAGGAGAGATGACTACAAAGCAACTGTAGAGAGGCCGAAAGGCGGAGAAGTTGTTGATGAGGGGGAGAGACAGCTCATAGAGATTGAGCTTATCAGTGTCTTGTGTGAGAATGAGTAATTTCTAGAGTAAAAAAGTATTAAACGACTGGTTTCAGGAATCAAGTAGCAAACTTGACCAAGAAAATTGGAACTTTTAGGATCACATGAGATCTACCGGTCTCACAATCTTTCAAGCTACTCAACCAGAATCTGGTTTTACATGTGAGTTAGTTTGCTTAATGGTTGTAAGATCATAAAATCGTCTGATCCTACTATCTAACTCGCGTTCTTAACAACAATGTTCCCACCTATAAAATATATTTCTGGTGTACTGATTGGTCCGTTACAAATGGGCGACCATTCCATGTCTGGAAGAGATGGTATAGAGACAGAAATGGGGATAGGAACTCAGAATTGGAGGGATGTTACACAAAAATTGGATGTTTTAAAGGGGTAGATAACTAGTGATGGAGAGGCTGGGATCATGCAAGGTAACATGATTATGAAGGATAGATAGTGTGGGTTGGGGGGAATCCGTTGGGTGGAGAGTATCGTGATAGCGTTTGTTTTCTCTGTATTCTTATTTTTCTGGCTATCAGTTCCCCATATTTCAGTACTTCAGTGTTCTGTAATTGGAGTTTGCTCCCAGAGTTATTTCCATAATACTTTTGCAAAACACTAGATTCTATCATATACATTGAATTCAGTTAATGCAACAATAATTTACTGCTCTATATGGTGCAAGGAGTTTTTTGTGTTAGATCTCACTGCTTTTTAACAAGCTTTGCTTGCCGTTGATTATACTGTAGGAAGGAGCATCTCAACCGCAATTTCTGCAGGAACAGCATTGGCATTCACATCTGCAGTTCTTGATTTTGGGGGGCAGACATTAAAACATGATGAGGGGAGGGAGTATGCTGCATTAACCACAAAGAAAAGACCCAGTAACGATGCATAATTTTTAATTCATGCACCTTTATGACCAAAGACATTTCTTGTTGATTGGAGAGAGTGAATCACTCTTTGTTTAGCCGGTTGTTTGTGGAGTTGGAATTACATGCTCCGATGTCATTCCATATTTTCTTTTGTTAGTTGTTGCCGAACCGGTTAAATTTGAATAAATGTACTATGTATTTTGTTTCTAAGAGATAAGCTATAACCACACTGAAATTCCCTTGGTCCTACATACTAAATCTATTTTGTTACCATAAGATATTTGAATCAGATTGAATTGTTTGAGCTATGGGGTTCAGCCATGTTGTTTTTAATAAATATTAGCATTAGTCATTTGGTTTAATTGTGTTTGAACTAATTAAACTGACTCAGAGGTCTTGCTTATCATTGATCTATTTTTTAAAATATTGATACAAACAAGTAACGTTAAGGCCAACTCCAAGGGAGTTTTTCACCTGCGTGTATCTTCATTCAAAGGAGTATTTCTCGACGTTCTCTTTGCCATTATTTTTAGACTCCATTTTCAGTTATTGTCATAAAAAATCAGATTCATTTTAATTTATTAATTAATTCTATTTTATATTATTATTATTATTATTATTAGTGATAAGTACATAAATTAATATTTTAAATTATAATAAAATTAAATAAGAATGAAATATTAATATTTAAATTAAATTGTGAGATTTAATATAGATTCCTTATAAATAAAATATGGTCTTGCTAACGAGTGTTCTCATGACACTCTTTAAGCATACTAAGTAAAAGAAAATATTTTTTATAAAATTCAGTATTTCAATTTCCAATGCATTTACACACATTTTTAAAACAATTTACAACTTTAATCACTTAAATAGTGTCCCAAGGGTACCGGTTAGTATTTCTCATAAAAATATTACTCCCTCCGTTTTTTATTATAAGTCGTTTTGGAAAAATATTTTGTATTTTAATATAAGTCGCTTTACAATTCCAATGACTAATTAATGTTATTTTTCCTATTATATCCTTAAATATTTATTATTCTCTCTCATTTCAATTATATAAACTTATCTTCTATATGCCATTAATGAAGGATAATTTTGTAAAAAAGCTTCATAATTTCTCATTTTCATACAACAATTATTATTTTTCTTAATCTGTGTGAAAAGTCTAAAACGACTTATAATAAAAAACGGAGGGAGTAATATTTAAACTAAATTGTGAGAGTTGGAAGTTGAAATAAAATTGAATGAATTATTCAAAGATAGAGTAGTTTTGTGAAATCCAAAAAATATGTAGGGATGAGTTGCACCATTAAAAGTGTTATAATGACTTTATATTTCATATATCACACATATATCACTTGGTGTACATGAAAACGGTATATTAGTATTAGAGTATTAGTAACCATTTTATTTGTTAGATGAAAACAAAAATAAGCTTGTAGTTGCGTTCTGGTAGGGTTGTGTATGAGTCAACCAATGTAAGGGTTTGTTTATGCGAATCTTGAGACTCAGGACGAGGATGGGGTGATGGTTTCTATCGATACTCTTTAGTCTTAACCGATGGTGGTGAATGAAAATATAGGGAATCGAGAATCGGGTGAAGAAAGTCTCTATGGGAAGATATCGTACAAGAATATGGTGACGGAGGAAACATTTGGAAAGAACAACGAGATTCTAAAAATCACTCACGGGATGAGGAGATTATGGAGGAGGAAGAGATCGACGAAGAAGGCATAAGAATTAAGGAACATAAACTTGGGGATTATGAATGCCAAGAGTTTGTGTTGGTGATTTTAGTATCATCATTGTATTTTGGTAGTAATGTGATTTACTGTAGGCCGATGCAATTATGCGTTAAGCTTGAAACGAGTTAGGGGTAGTGCGGAGTCCACGCTCGTAGAGCCAAACGTGCAATTGAATACGAATAATAAAAACGGGGTTCCAAGGGGCGGAGCCTCTGGCGGGGTGCGGGGCAGCGCCTCGTCGGGGTCCAAGGGGCAGCGCCCCGAGCAAAATTTCCTTTTGAATAGTTGCACCCTTTCCCAACGGACATAACAATTCGTTTGAATAGTTGCACCCGTTTCCAACAGACATAACTGTTTTTCCGAAAAGGTGTGTCTGTTCGTTTCTATTATTGGTCTCCTATATAAGGAGTCTTTTGGTCTCGATTTGGAACATGAAATTACATACTTCCTCTCTACATTCTGATCTGCTCTCTATTGTCAGAAACAGATTGTTCTTCAAGAATTATCCCCGCAAAGATTTCGTGAACCCGACAAGAATAGGGTCGAAATACTTTGTTCGAAAAGTGAACAAACACGATTCTTGAAGATATCCAGGATTATCATACCATTTTTTCTAACAGTTTGTGTTGTCCGTTTTGGAGGAACGACATATTGCAAAATTGTGGGAGAAAGGAGAGTCGTCATCAAAATGCTGGGAAGAAGAATAGGCTACAAGGTTTTGGATCAAATGTGGACAAGAAGAGGCATTCTAAACATCATTGATCTTGGACATGATTATTACTTAGTCACTTTTACAAGTAAAGAGGGTCTGGCATTTGCGCGAATGGAAGGGTCGTGGTTAATATACGATCACTTCCTTACCGTTCGTAAATGGAGCCCCAATTTTCTTCCATCAAGTGATGCAGTGGAACAACTAGCAGTTTGGGTTAGGATCTATGTACTTCCAATCAAATATTATGATCAGCGTGTTCTCATGTTCATCGGAAACATGATAGAAAAATATGTCAATGTGGATAAGAATACAATATCAAGAAAGGAAAATATGTTAGATTATGCATCCTGATTGTTCTAACCAAATCGCTTCTTGCAATGTTTTCCATTAAGGTAGGCACTATAAAATGGAGTATGAAGGACTCCACATGTTATATCTTAGTTGTGGTAGATTTGGGCATTACGCAAAAGATTGCTCAAGAAAAAAGGATGAGGAAAGTGGGAATAGGGGAGAAAATACTTCAGGAACAAGCATGAATGGAGATCATAGGATCAAGAACCAGGAAACAAGGAAATGATCGTGGACCATTGTACAAAAAACAAAGAGAACAAGGAAATGCAAGCAGGAGGCGGATAGGAAGGTTTAAATTTGGAAATGAAACAGTGGTCTGGTGAATGTATAGACTAATAATATGGGCTCTAGGTTCATGACGCTAATTGAAGAAGGAAATAAGGAGGACAAAGAAAAGAATCCGCAATTCAACATGTAGGACAAAAGATGATGAGACAGAAATAAATATTCATGTAGATAGCAACGTTTATGGAAAGAAAAACATGAGGACACAAAAAGAATCAATGGGAAAACATCATGTGGCAAAAGATATTGAGGTGACAAAAAGGAAGAAAAAAGAGAAAATTACTGCAAAAAGTTTGAATATAGCGTCACATGGCATTATCAAAGAAAAGGAAAAAAGGATTACATGTTACAAAACTATGCTAAATTTGGAGAAAATAATGGAGGATAAAGAAGTGGGCTCAACATTGAAGCTGGACAAGTGGCTGACAAAGTTCAATACAGTTGAGCGTTTCATTCTCAAAGGAATAATCTGGAACAATTGGGTCCAAAAGGGCTTAGAGCCCAAGGTTCAACTGGGATTGATCCTCATTCTCCACACCCTAATTCTACACACATTGAATACATTTTAGAGCAATCTCTGACGTTCAGTAAGGTGCATGGTAGAAGAGAGGAAGCGGATGAAGAAGATTCTAATTTGGAGATGGTGGCAGAAACACCAAGTTGTAGACAAGGGTCACCGAAGATTTGTAATAGTTTTATGGATTTGAACAACATAAAATTATGTTCTGGAATTGTATAGGAGCGAGGAATAAAGCTTTCTTTCGTGTTTGTAATATCTACATAGAAGAGAAGAAGTATCACATTTTAGTCATCAAGGAAACCATATCGGATCTAGGTAAACTTAACAAATCTTTCGCTTGTTTGGGTTTTTCTATGTTTGCTTTTAGTGTTACAAGAGGTTTTGCGGGAGGTATTGCTAAGGGGTGTGTTCTAGATTGACCATATACTCAAGGACTAGGCCCCACCTTCAGAGATCCCACTACCGCCAAGGAAAGAACTTCCCAGATTTATCCGATCCAAACAGGTCTCATTTCTAGTCCACCCACCTCCAAGCGTAACACTTTGGATCCATCTCAAGCGAACGCTAAGGATTCTGGAATGTTCCTCTTATTATTGAACCTTCAGTGATTTAGAAGTAGAAGATTCACCCCTCTAACATATCCAATGGTCTTCCGCATCTCATGTTGGTTTGTTAGCGAGTTAGTTATTCAACTCCTTTATATATGCGGATGGCGCCATTTCAGGTAATAATTTCTGAACACAATTTGAATAAACTCTCTCACTCACTCATATACTAACTTAAGCATTGTAGTGCTAATCTTGGAGATACACCCCTTGCTCCATCACATTGAAAGCTCTCCATCACCGTAGCTTCTGTGACTACATCCATATTTGGTGCTGGTTCGGAACAGGATGGAAAACAAAAAAGGATTTATGGAAAGAAATTAAAGAATTAGTGAATACTACAGACAAAGTTTGGATGATAAGGGAAGATCTCAATGGCATTTTGAAGATAGAGGAAAAAATAAAGGGGGTGCCAGCCTTTAGTAGGAGATGTGACTTGTTTCAAGAGAGAGTGAATGCTTGCGTTATTATGGACATTGACTCAGCAAGGTACAAGTACACTTGGCGAGGACCAATTTTCCATTGGAGAATGTGAGTCTATGAAAAGCTAGATCGAGTTTTCAGCAATTAGATATAGAGAGTGCAATTCCCTGAAGCACATGTTAAGGTCCTTCCTAGACTTGACTACTCAAATCATCATCCTTCCCTGAATCCAGGCCATACCTTTTCGGGTGTTATCTTCTCAAGCTTTTTTGTAGGATATGTATTTAACAAATAGGCTACGTCAACTATATCAAGACTACCCTCTTAAGCAAAGATAGAAATGATCGAAGAGTAAGCAAAATGTGCCCATGAAGCGCGAACATCTTCTTTTGACTCTTGACTCAATATGGATACGATTTTCTCCAAGTACGAGAAAAGGGAATATCAAAGGAAAGAAAATAACAACAAAACATGAAAGACACCTCAAAGAAATGAGAAATTGACTCTTCGAAAATCATGTGATAGCATGATAGACCCTGTCAACGCTTCAATTCACTTGCATGCAACACTAAAATGTTCCAGTTCCCAAGAGTCATTATGAGGGTATTTCTAAAAAGACTTTTTTAAGCAAATGGAATTAAAGGAGTGAATTCCCAAAAAGTGGTAACGTCTTCTCTTGACCTCCAGAGCGTCCGAAAAGAATAGTCGACGCACGAGGAAGATACAACAAACCCTTGCAATGCCATACAGAAACAAGGGCTTGTGGGGCAAATGTTTTAGACCGACTGTAATAGTCATCGGCCGACCACTCAGAAGGAGTTACAATTCTTCTAGAACGTCCGCAACGTAGGAGAATTATCCTGCAGAGGAATATGGCAATCCAACTGCTCTCTGTATTACACGCCTAACAAATAGCGGGTTGTTATAACCTCTCCATTATATGAAAAGAAAGCTTGTCAGTTTCAGATATACAGTTTCAAATTCAATTTTCATTTACTTTTCTCTTTCACATACTGATTTGAGCATCAGAGTGCTAACCTTGTAGGTCAGCCTCTCTTTCACCGCACTAGAAGCTCTGACCCACCGTTGTTCATGACAAGCACCGATTCACCAATTAATTCTAATTTTGCAACGGAACCGTTTTTCTCTCTTTTATTTATAGGATAAAGCTAACATGTGCCCCAAAGGCACATGTTAGAAAACTTAAATATAGTAAATTTGTATTGGAAAACGTAATCAACATATTAATTATAAACTTTTTATGAAAATAATGCACAATTTTTTAGAAAAAAATTTTACATTTAGCTCTTAACATGTGCCCTTAGCATGACCCTTATTTATATATTTACAAAAGTTTTTTATTTTTCTTTCTTTTATTTATATTTTGTATAAAAGAATTATGTGAAACGTTCATATAGATTGCAAGGTGGGGTATCAAAAGATGCACTAACATAGAGCGGCAACACCGAACAATTTATCCATGAAGCGGTTATGTTATCTAAGAGCTAATATATCCCCTTCGTATTGCCACGTGGCATAAATCCATTGCTGATCTCAAATTTCATGGCCCACTAAATGAAACTTTTGGCTAAACTATGTGAAGTTTTGAAAGCCTAATTCATAGAAGAGATAAGAATGACAAATACACATTCTAACAATGGCAGGAACTGCTTTCTACACCTCCTGGTAACTCCTCTTCTCAACTTTTATTTTTCCATAACATATTCATTTGATAGAATATTAACATTAAAATTTATGTTGTTAATGTTGTTTTGAACATGATTGTGAGTGATTAAGGTTGTGTTTTCAGCAATTTAGGGAAATGTTGTTTGGTATTAAAAACTCACAATACAAGAACCCTAGCAGGGAAAAAACTAGCTCAATGTCAAATGAGAAGAAACTTTACAATAAAAGCAGAAGTGGAATTTGTAACAGCTGATAAAGCTAAGGAGCTTGTAGCAGTAAAGGGGTTTAATGTTCTTGATGTTAGGGACAAAACACAGTTTGAGAGAGCTCATCTTAAAACATGTTATCATGTCCCTCTTTTTGTTGAAAATACAGACAATGATCCTGGTATGAATTTTTCTACAATTTCAAGGACTATAAAACATTGTTTCACTTGTTTTTTTTAATATTTCATTGGGTTTATTTTCTTTAGGTACATTCTTGTTAAGGACTGTCCATAATAATTTTTCTGGGTTGTTCTTTGGGATTCCATTCACTAGACCAAATCCTGATTTTGTAAAATCTGTGAAAAGTCAGATATCGCCTGAAACTAAACTATTGGTTGTATGTCAAGAAGGATTGAGGTTAGTTTATGATTTCTTACCCTATTTGATTGCTAAATCCTATTTAATTTGGTTACTCGTTATAATGAAACTTATAATTACTTCTATAAGTGTTTGCCGAGCCTGCGTTCATTGAGCCTTGAGGCCTCCTATGAGCGCTGCGTTCATTGAGCCTTGAGGCCTCCTATGAGCGCTGCGTTCATTGAGCCTTGAGGCCTCCTCCGAGTGTGAACCCAACTCACTTAAACTATTTACAGACCGAAAATATAACATTCTTTGAATATGACCAAATATTAGAGTTTTGCATAGGGTAAAATTTTACATATGAATTTGCATAACTTGAATTTGTATTGTACTTGCCTTGAGATTCATTATACCCTAATAAAAGAATTGTCTATTGAAATTTTTTTTTTCTTTGTGAAGGTCTGCTGCAGTAGCAAATAAGTTAGAGGAAGCTGGTTACCAAAATATAGCATGCATATCATCTGGACTTCAAACTGTGAAACCAGGTTTAAATAATCATTGATTTTATTCTATTCTTAATTTGATGTTATCTTTAAGAATAAGAATTAAAATGTATCCATTCTGCAGGGACATTTGAATCGGTTGGTTCGACCGAGTTGCAGAATGCTGGCAAAGCTGGTTTGGTGCAAATCCAAGGAAAAATTTCAGCTGTGTTGGGAACTGTTCTTATTTGTGAGTATTTCGATAACATTTTTTAACAATTTATTGATGCATGTATTGATCATTATTTGTTTTATGAAATTTTCAGGTGCATATTTATTCATCACCTTCTTTCCTGATCAAGCAGAGAAGCTGATCCAACTGGTTCCTGGAGGCTAAGACTCAACATTCTATTGATTAGTTTGGTTTCCCCTCACATAATGCATGTTGCATAATTTAGAAATGTGAGATTAGAATTGAGCAAGATAAAACATGTGATGTAAATGAGATGATGGAAGGGATAATGATCAAAACTCGATTGTTTCACTGCGATCGTAATTTAATTTCCATTGAGCAAAGCAGATTTTCAAAAAAATATATATTAATTAAAGCAATGTCTGGATTTATTTCCACTGTTTAAGATGTCAGTAACTACTTAGTAGGTTGCTAGGACAGTATGCCATGTCCCATGTTATTAAATTTGCTATCAAGTCTCGGGTTAAGTTTTTTTAATTAAAAATTTATGGATGACTAATGAGTTAGCTGCAACAAATAAACTAATTAAACAGATTTAGTGTTTAGGAAAACTTGTTAAAGTAACTTTTTCAAATAACAGTAGTCAAATTCAAAGAAAAAAAATAATAAACTATAAACTACTTGAATAAAGTTATAAGAAAAATTATAAACTACTTAAAAATAAATTATAAACACGGGATAATAACTGTTGTCATACAATATTTATTAAGTCATAAGGCATAGCTACTGCTTGCAAAAGAGTTTTAATATAGCAAGTCAATTTGCGGTCATATAGTATATGAGTAATGCTAAATAGTACGAAGGTTCAATTGTCTTAACATGATTAGTGGGTCAATAAAACAACTCCTATTTATACTGGATCATGGGGTGGTGGTATTATAACTAGGGGTGATCGCGGTGCGGTTTGGGCGGTTTTGACGAAAAAAATCATCTGAACCGTAAGAGAAAAAATCGTGCGGTTTGGTTTGGTTCGGTTGGCTTTTAAAAAAAATTCGAACCAAACCAAACCAACCTAATGCAGTTTGGTTTGGTGCGGTTGGTTCGGTTTTTTAGAAATATTTTATTGAACCATTCATATACAAATAGATGATAACGAAACGTTGTATTTAGACATTCATACACTATTAAATAACAACAAAACCCGTCATATTTTGACAATAACTTTCTATTTAATATGTAAAAATTAAATTAGACAAAAGTGGAATAATAAACATAAAATAATAGTATAAACATATATAAAAATTATTAGAATGAAACAAAAAAATAGAAAATACGAGAGATTAGTGAAGGTGAAAAAGAAAAAACAAAAGAGTTGAGAGATTAGAGAAGAAGATGAGTGATAAAAACGAAACTGAAATAGGGAACATTTGCCTAAAAATGAGAAGGTGAAAAAGAAAGAATATAAGAGAGTAGAGATTATAGAAAAAGAGGGAAAATGTATGTGGCAAAGACGCGATAATGCTATTAGAGATTTGAGAAGATCGAGACTAAAATCATTTGTAAGGATGAGAAAATTGTTCGTAATCATAAGGTTAAAGTATTATAGATTTAAGTTTGGGTTGGATGTGAGTTAAGTAAAAGTTAGGTTGTAACATAATGCGGTTTGATTCGGTTTGGTTCGGTTTATAAAATACAAACCGCAAACCAAACCGAACCATGCGGTTTTGTTAAAAGATGACCCAAACTAATCCGAACCAAATGCGGTTTTTTGCGGTTTCGGTTTGGTTTGGTTTGCGGTTTTCTATTGGGTTGGTTTGGTTTTGATCACCCCTAATTATAACTGTTTTTTATGATAATTTATTTAGAGAAAATATAGGAAGAAAGAAAAATAAGAGAGAGAATATTCATCTATTTTGCTTACACATAAGCACTCTTCACTTTCTTGCCAATATATTTCGTAAGATTAAGCATTTTCCATAGTATATATATTGGGTTTGACTAGTGACTCACTCGAGCCAAACACAGAATTATCCGTCAATTACGTGAACAACTTATCACAAAAAGCTCAAACAAACATGATGTCGGTCCGATCTCACTATTACACAATTCTTACCACTATTTGCCTCAGTCTCCACCTCAACATAAAAACATAAAGGAAAGACGAGGACTTTAGTAATTAGAGAAGAAAAATACAGAAAAAATTGGCAACCACCTCAACGTAAAAACATAAAGGAAAGACGAGGACTTTAGTAATTAGAGAAGAAAAATACAGAAAAAATTGGCAATGAATTGTCCTAAAGCTATATATATCCCCAACCAATACTCACTTCTTGTGAAAAAAAAGCCATGTTAATGATCAGACACAGTGGATTTATACACGAAACAGAAATTCCGGAAAGGTTCAATTGAATGAAGAAACTCAAGTTGGAAGACATTTAATACTACACTACTAGATTTTGGCATGTGGAAATTTTCACAAAAGGCCGTTAATTTAGGCTAACAAAATATTACAATAAATTATTTTCACAACATAAAAAAAATATTACAATCAGATTAGCAACTGTATTTTCCATTCTGTGCACCGGTGATCTCAAGGCATAAATAGGTGGGCATTCTAATTTACGTCATCTGATCTCGGCTACCTAGGGAGCCAATAGAATTGGCAAGAGAAAATAAAGAGATTCAAAAAGGAAATCAGAAACATTGGTCCTGTACCATCTTTAACTGTGTGCCAAATGCGTCTCATTTAAAGATCAATCTCCTTGTAAATAGTAAAGCTGACGAATATTCCCAGAGGCTGCCACAACAGAAAACAAATTCTTAGCATCGTGAGTTAGCATTGAGAAAAAATATCAGTGTAAAATATAAAATATCTGAAATTTATGGTATTCTATGACTCAAACATGGAGAACATATGCTTGATTAAGGGAACATAGCAAGGTGACTCTATGATCAATCTGCACAGCTAGCTTACTGGATAATGATGAAACAGAGACCATTAAATAAATAAATGATATCATAAAAGACGGAAAATAAAAAGGGTTGGTTGATTAAGACTTCAAAGAGATCATGAGTTATCTGAGACGCTAAACAATTTCATCCCACAGGTGAATGCAATATTAATAAATAAGAGATTACTGCATGGTACCCCTGTTGAATGAAACTCAACATAGAATTCAATAGTTGATCTCAGTCAGGGGCTCCATAGAACATTTACTAGAGAAACGGGTACCACGATACATTGTAGGAGACTCCACATAACAGGCACCAAAGAGAAACAGAAAGGTTGTTCCAGAACAAGTCCAAATTTCAAGGACATACAAAAAAAAGGCTAAAATGCGAAGATAGAGTATTCCTTATAGATGTGAAAGGAGTTAGAATTAAACACAGTTAAGAACGAGAGGAAAAAAAAAGTGCTACCATATAGCCAGTCCTTGAAATACACATGAAGTGCTGATGACAGTTCCCGTTTACGACTTTCTTCTAAAGATGCATCTCGTAACAGTTGCCTTATCTCCCTTAAATTGTTTAACTGCAGAGAAACAATTTCATTCAAAATAAAGCATAAATCCAAAAAGTTTGGAAATCCAATTGCCAGTGTATTTATCAATTGAAACTGTAGCATACATTTCTTTCTTGAGATGCCATATATGCCTCGGGTAGTGTGAACGGATTGTCTTTCGTAGAGCCAATGGACTCTCCAAGCCAGTTTGGAATCTGCACAAAGATGAGGACAAAAGAAGAGAATGTGACTAATACAAAAGAAAGAAATATGGAACTCAACATTCTTCATGCCTGTAGTGAATATACTAAAATTCATTAAATGTGCTATCTAAAAAAAGTCTTCACTTGCCCAATAAATCAGTATAAAAGAATGACATTCATACCACAAAATTAGTGAACTGGTCAGGATCCACCCTAGAAGCAGACTCAGCTTGAACATCAGAGACACCTGCTGGATGAGATAGTGAATCATGGGGATCAACCATGCCCAATGCTATAGGTTCATCCCAACGATTCACTGTGGGAAGAACTCCAACTTCATTCATATGTTCCTCCAACTGGGAGTAAAAGGTATTATAGGGAGCAACCTGTAAATTTTAAAGGGGAAATTTTCTCCAGTGAATACATCTGAGAAGAGTAATGATTTACAGAAACATATACATATATTATTAGAAGCTAGTACTATAAACAAAACACTAGAAGCCCAGATACATATCGTATGTCTACGAGTACAATCCACAAACAAGATCAGAGTACAGCAACATACAACAACAACCACCTAGCCTTATCCCACTAAGTGGGATCGGCTACATGCGTCAAAACGACAGCATAATGTTCTATCAAATATCATACTTCGGCCCAGCTCATTAATCTCGAAATTTTAGTTTATAGTTTTCTAGATCTTCCTCTATCTCTAGTGGTTTGACTAGCCTCCATTTGATCTTCTCTCCTTACTACCAAAATCCACATCTTTTTTCTACATGCCCAAATCACCGAAGTCTAGTTTCCATCATCTATTCTATTTTAAGTGTCATCCCAACTCTCTCATGTTGTTATTTCATTTCCAATTGTATTTTGTCTAGTACAATGACATATCCAACGCAACACCCTCATCTCTGTTATGTTTCATTTATTTTCGTGTTGGCTCTTTACATGCCAGCACCCTAACAACCTATCTCGTACAACTGTACTACAACATTGTTGGTTTTACAGCTGTCCTATATAGTTTTCCCTTCAGTTTAAGCGGGTACTTTCGTATTGCATAAAGCAGCTAAGCTTCTCTTCCATTTCAACTATCCAGCTTGAATTCGATGGTGTACATCTCCCTCTCCCACTATTTCTCAGTCGTTTTGTACTAAGGACCCAAGATACTTAAACCCCGTAACTTCGTACTATGGACACTGACTTGCAATTCAATTATTTATTTCATGCGTTAATGTCATGTGATATGATTGTACTAGTGATTTCACAAAATACTTGCCCAACATTTTTTGCCGTAACTAAGAAATTAGTAGTAACAGAAGATCACATCCAAATGATGAAGATATTACGGTATTGTAATCATTGAACTTGTGACATCTGACACATACTCGGCATAATGTCAACAGTGACGCGAAAAAGGTTAAATTTCTGAAACAGTCAAAACGCTATAAATTATAATCTCTATAACCAAGAAAGTTGCAATATTAAACACTTCCGCAGTGCTAAGTTATATCAAATAGGCCATATGTCCAAAATAATCATGTCATATTTTAATTATGATCATCATATGATATGAGCCCTAACATAGTAACATAATTCAGAAACTGCATGGTTACAATTTCATAACTGGCTAGAAACTTCATACATATATCAAGCAGCGGTAAATAAAGAAGCTAACCTGCAACTTATGGTTATCACCGACAATAAGGGGTTGCTGGTTCACTCCCAAAAAGAAAACACATTCACGGCAGTTAGCAATACAAATTCGTTTTGCTGCAACAATCACATGAACTCGTTCACAGTGTTCTACTCTCACAGCCTGTCAAAGAAAAAGTGGAGTCAACTTCTTTCGTTCCATATAAGCAGTACCGACTATTCTGACAGCTGTGGTAGGCATAAGATCAGTAAAATGGCTCCTAGTTACCAAATCTTACCCAACATAGCGAACACCATATGCATAATAAACACAATGGTCTTTAATATGATGAGTAAGTAATACCATATCTTTTTAAATAGAATGTTAAGTAATTTCATATCATTTATAAACTGTCTGCACATAAGCTCACTGACATCAGCCAGATATTGGCATAGTCAGTCAGTTTGAGTGACATTTTACAGATTCACATAAAGGGAAAACATTACAGATTCAAGAAAAGGGAAATACAGCAAGGGGAAAAAAGGCCACAGCAGGAACTTTGAGGGTCCTACTTCCTCCCACCCCGAAAGTGAAACCGACCTTCTCTCTTTCACTTGAAGCTCACTGAACAATTATCATATCTAATTCAAGCACTTGTAAAGAACTAAGGAATTGAATTAAAATAGGGAGAATTTCTCTGAACATCACATTAAAACTGTCTTCGTCCGTTTTGTAGCATTTATGGTTTATTTTGTTAGTGGTAGTTAATATATTACAAGTAGTAATGTTAATTAATTGTGTCAGTTATGCTTTATTATTGGGTTTATGTTCAGTATAAATAGAAAAAGGGCCAGAAAGAATAGGATTATTAGGAAGTTATTGAGAGGTTATTAGGAGAGACCCAACTTTTGAACCTTTGGGAAGGGAGAGATCCAAGACTCTCGAATTGTTGGACTTGGGAGGAACCAAACTGGTCCCTGTCTTTGGTTTGTGTGTAATTTGTGTCAGTTTTCTAGAAGTTGTAATTGAGAATTGTAACCCTCTTCCAGAGTAGTTGTTAAATTAATATACAGAAAATTGTCCCACAATTTCCCTGGCTTGGACCAGTTCTATCAGAATCAAAATAATAGTAGTGTATTGTCCAAATTGAACAAGACAAAGGATTGGAATTTCCCCAAGAGTTTCCCCCTCACTCGCAATATCAAACGTACAGAATGCCTCTCTCCATTAATAATTATTCTGCTTATACAAATTATTCCCCCTAGCTCCCAACTGTTCCTATATTCTAACAGCATCATCTTCCCTGTATATTATTTTACCCTTAAATATAACAATTGAATTTTATTTTACTCATTCTAAATTCTGATATTAATAATTTTGCATTTTATTTTACCCTTAAATATAATAATAATATACAAATTCCATATTGTTGTCTGTATATGTACGTATAGACTCATTATGTTGCTTTTGAAAACAAGACACAGTTACTGCTAGCTGTTACCTTTCCAACTGCTCCAATAACTATTGTCGCATCTGAACATCCATAGATGGTGGCGTATCTCAAAGGAGCTAAGATGTAAATGGCAGATTCATGGCAATTTAGAACCTGCAGTGACCAAATACCATTTTTATTAGCAAATCTATATTGACAATAAATCCAAGAAAATGCATAAAATACGGTGCAAATTGTGCTTAGATACTCAAACAAAACTTCAAATATTATCTAGCTTGTGGCATCTCTTTTCAAGGAACTTAAGCTGTTAGTACGGATGCTCATTAACTATTTTATCATGAATAAACAAACTACCACAATACAGACTGATGGGTTATAGAGGCCTATCTTGTGTAGAGTCGTAGTGATGCTACGGCGGAGTGGAATGGCCATTAAATATGCAGTGGCTATCAGAAATATGCAGTGGCTGTCGCAAATCACTGAGAAACAGCATTTAGGCCATTAAATAGTTACAGTCTGTAATGCTCTTTTTTACCCTCTGATACATCTTATTTAAAAAAATTTAAGGGATGTCTTGTTATTTCCCAATTTAAGACTAAGTTGCTCAACATCTCTTCCCACTCAGTCATGAAAAAAAATAGAGAAAAATAAGTGACGCTTTGTTTTGCTCTGCATTTCTCCGACTGTGAAGTCCAAAATTCGCACGGTGACTTTTGCTTTTGGCAACGGTAGAGGCCTTTTCAAGCGACAGTGGCTGTGTTGGCATCGGTGACTGTCACATTCAGGTTCTATACCCTTTCTCTCCTTTGTTTCTAGGTTCTCAACCCTGTTTTTCAACATTTGTGAATCTACTACAAAGTGCGAAGACTAACCAGCACCCTACATAATAGACACTCTGTCTTCTAGAGAGTCTATTTTCTTTTAAATCACTTCTTGTTTATGAATACCTTTTAAACTTGTATAAGTAGTTAAGTTATATTGATTTTCATTTCGAATGTTGGTGACAGAATACAGACGTTAATTGTAGGTTTCTTCTGCAAATCCACTTGGGTCTACTGTAGGTTTCTTCTGCAAATCCCATGAACCAACCAGAACACAGTGCAAAAGTCTTTAATGCATAATGACAACTAGATCTGTGCAGGATACAACAACAACCAAGTCTTATCACACTAAGTGGGGTCAGCTATATGGATCAAATTCTGCCATAATGTTCTATCCAATGTCATGTTTTTATGCAGGATACCAGAGAAATTTATGTTCCATACAGACTGGTCATACATTGGGCGGTCTGAATAACTTTTGCATCATGGACCTAAATCAACATGTAACTTGTTCGGAAATAAAGCATGCAAACTCTAACAAATTCAAACTTCAAAAGTCTCAAAAGAAAACTGCATTTGACAATATCCAAAAGCAAGCATCCAAACTTAATAGCTACTCATTTACAATTACAAGCAGATGCCTACATGTAATATAACAGCATCTACTAGTGGCCTTAAAGAAAAATAATATCAAGAGTAAAGAGCCCACTTCGTATCTGTTGCTTCCGCGATATATTGATAATGTAAAATTTTAGCAATAATCTACTAGAAAAACAGACAAATATAAGAAACATACCTTAACAGAGGACCCTTTAATGTCAGATGCATGCTTTGCATATGATGATTTAGAAATCCCTTCGATGAAACTTGCTCCCCTAGCACTTATTGAGACCTTAACTGAGGCAGTAGATGCATCAGTCATAGCAACATCCGGATCAGAGGCACTAGCTGGACCATTTTCTTTTGAAGAAGTCCGTTCAGCAATACGTTCCAAAGCAGAAGCTATATTTTGCAGAAGCCAATCATGAACTTGGGAAGCGGGAGCGGGAACAGCAGGCATGTTAGGATCCGAGTTTGCGAAAAAAGGAGAAGATTGACTCAATGAATTCCCTTCAAGTCCTTTATCACCATAATGAAATAGAAAACCAAGGTGCTCAAATCTTTCCATGGTTAAAACCTATCAAATAAGCAAAACAATAGTAAGAGTGTAAGACTAAGATCTAAAACAAAAACATATAAATGTTTCAAGACTGAAACAATAAATATATTGCTGAAACAATATTCAAGAAAAAACAGCACAAAACCTTTTTAAAGGTTCCAAATATTTTTCGTTTCTCAGACAAATTACATGATATTATGCTAGGGAGCAGGACTCACTAACTAAGAGAGGAGAAAAGTCATAATTCCGGAATACAAAGATGAAATCATACAGGAAATGGGACACAAAACGATACCCATCTAGTCCATAGTTTATAGCAACTGATGCCTTCATAGTTCAATGTATTCACAAAGCATCAAGTTTGGACATAATAACTTGCAATAAGCACAAAATAGGGAAATATGCCCAATCCCCAATTCATATTAGTAAGCAATAAAATCTGAATGAGGTCATTGCACAAGAGCTAAAGCTTTAGAAAAACTAGTTGTACTTGTACACAAAAAAAACACGACAATGATAAACAAACTAATTTGCATGACATTCAAATTTCAATATCTCTCTTCCTGGCATGCATGGAATATCACCAAAACAGAATATAAATTGCAAAAATGGACCCCAAAGATTAAAAATATATAATGCACTTAATAAGTTACAATTTTTATTTACTTATATTGCTAATTGATTAGTATTGATAATATGAAAAACATAAAGCAATGCAGCCAAAATCAGAAACTCATGGGAAGCACGCAGTAAACAAACAAACAAACCAGAGATTCTTCACTTTCCCCCTCCACAGGCTCTGCTAGTAGAGACACAATATTAGCCAAATGCTTTTGCAGATAAGACAGCTGATGCGCTTCTTCGTCACCCTGCGACGGCGTAAACCGCTTACTGTTGCTCCGCACAAGCTGCAATTACAAACCATTCAAAACCAACATCAACACTTTCACAACATCAAATCAACAAAAATCACTCCAAACAAATTGTGAGCATCTCAATCCAATTACAGGAATTAAGCAATGCATTATTCCATAACATCACATGAAAGAGTATTGCGAGGATCGAAGAAACAAAACGGTGAATTCACCTGAAGCGGCGTGAGAGCGGACAAGTATCCATCAAAAGCGGAAGTGGAAGGCCAAACATCCGCTACAGCGGCGGAATCCTTATGCGTCCGCGGGAGGAGCCTCTTGTAGGATTGAATGTATAGAAACAAAACGAGATCATGAACATCGACGCTATCAGATTCGGATTCGGCAGGGAGAATCGAAACGAGAGTCTCAACAACAAGCCTAGCTAGTTCGACGGAGATCTGCAACGACTCAGAAATCGCGGCCGAGTCAACTCGGTTATTGTTAGAGGATAATTCTAGAAGCTTCTGTTTCAACGAGATTAGGGTTTGTGTGGGGTCGGAAAAGATGAGCCGCGGGATAGGCAATAGACCGTGTTCGAACGGCACGCGTCGTGGATGAATCACCGTGGGGGGTGTGGGACCCAATGGAGGAGTGCATGAATCGGTTGGCGGTTCCGTCATGGCTAAAAAGGAGAAGGAAACATGTGAAAATGAGAGAAGGAGAGTGTTGCAGATCTTTGGAATCGAAAAAACTAGTATTGGTGGGAGAAGAGAAAGAGAGAGGATGACGGGGTGTGTTCCGGTGGGGTTCACCGCATGGGGACTATGGGGACGTGGCGATTTCTCATTCGTTGTTTTTGAATAGTCAATGATTTTGTCTTAGTGGTATTAAAGAGATCGATCATCTGATTTTAGATGCATTCGTATGTTAGTGTTTCTCCTACTATCCACAAATGTTTCTTTTGACCCTTTTACTTCATTCCAATTTTGCAAATTTTCAAAATTAATTCTAAAGGTTTAGAATTCATTTTGTCATTTTGATGTTTTAATTCATTAATTGCCCCCGGATAAAATTATTGTATTTCTATAACTGATTTTAATTTTGAAAATATTTCAATCCATCTTATAATATTTTTGGGTATCTGACAAAATTTGGAGTTTTTTATGTTTTGTAGATGCATCTATAGAACAATTCAACATTAAATAAATAAAAAAATGTTTCCGGAAATACATTTCTAAAAATAAAAGAATATTTTTGGAAACGCACATAGTGCATGATAACTCCAAGAAGTGAGATGAGAGATTTCTCAAAAAAAATATTTTTTTTTAAAATTAAATTTTGTAATTAAATTTATTATTTAATTCCTTTTTTTACAAATACTTTCAAATATAAATTATTTAACTTTCAAGAGTGATATTTAATTGTAATTTTTGTTTTATAGGAATTTTTTCTAATTGAAAGATTGTTTCTTAAAAATTTTAAGCTACTTTGGACTAATCAAACGGTTTAATAAAATCGTCTCAACTCAAATATTCAATCTAAATATTATGTCTATTTGAACCGACAAACAAGTGTATCTTTACTATGAAGTCTTACATTGAAGCAAAGTGACACTTTATATCCAATGTTGGAATTTATTCAATGGTTCCTGGCACCAGTGGCGGAGCCAGAAAAATTATAAAGTCTGGGCAAAATTTTAAAGGCCGCAATTTTAAATTGTATATAATATATAATATATAAATAATCATCAATCAAAATAAAAAAGACACGTCATTTTGTCAACAAAAGTATAGTTAAAGTAAAAGATTAAATATAACCTTACAATAGCATGTTAAATAAAATCACTAGGCAAATGTCCTTTTTGAAATTTTGTTGTGGTGAATGTTTGAATAATATCAATATCATCAAGTGACTTGAAGATCTTCCGCTCGGTGTAACATACCATCGAGTCATTGAATCACACATCGTTGATCTTATTGCGCAATTTAAACTTGATAATCTTCATTGTTGAAAAAGCTCTTTCAACGGATTTAGTCGACACCGACAATATCAAAGTTAACTTAAATAAGTTTGTAAGCCAATAGAAATACCAAATGTTTTTCAAACTTTTTCAGTTTGAAAAAGCTCTTTTTAATTTTAGGGTTAAATATGTTTTTGGTCCCTATAAAAGCAAATGACATATTTTGGTCCCTAAAAATTATTATGTATGTAGTTTTAGTCGCTACTGTTAAACTAATTTGTATTTTTTAATGATTATTTTGCAGACATGTTTAGACTTTTAAAAAATTCTTTGAAAAAATAAACTCAAAATTTAATTTCTCAGTCGAAATTTTCATTAATTATATTATTATCGTTTGAAATTTGAAATTTTCATATTTAATTCTTTTTATTTTAAAATTTTTTAAAGTTTAATAAATAAAATTCTACAGTATCCTAAACATTTATAAACAAGACTAAAACTTCACGCATAAAAATTTTAGAAAGATCGGTAAAAAAATTTAAAAACTAAAATTAAATGTTAATTTATTTATAAGGACGAAAAATATATATGACCCTTAATTTTATTTATTTATATTTTAAATTTGAATATTAAAAAAAAAATGGCCGGACCGAGCCCGGGCAATTGCCCAGCATGGCCGGATGCTGGAACCGCCAGTTTATGGCACCTGTTGTCATGTTCATCGGGAACGATTCTAATTGTCATCGTTATATAAGTGTGACTCCGCGTCACCAAGGTATAATTCATTAAGTTTCATAACCTTACATGTATCCCTCCTCTCCAACCACATAAGATATTCATTGTCACACTGAAGATCTTTCACGGTGTTTTTCGTCAATCTACTTCACCGAAATAATGTTGTTTATAAAAATTGTCTTTTGATTCTCACAAAACTTTATACCAAATTTCTCTAATTTTTTTATGTTACACCACCACAATTGTTTATATCAACTGATATGGTCGTCGTTAACTTCTACAATCATCAGTAACGGTAGCTTCCAAAATAACTCAATCCACGGTGCATCGCAAAGTCGCCATTATACTTGATGTCTAGTCATCCTTTTAGGCGTTTCGCGACACCATTATCGCCCTCACATTTCAATATCCATTTCCTCTCCATAAAATAGGTGTTCCAATTATGGTAATTTCTCCTGTTGATGCATCTAATCCCACCAGATCTCGACCTCTAAATCGACTGGACGGAGAACTTGCAGACTTTATCGTCATTTTAACTATTTCAATAGCAATTTCAAAGTTATACATCGAAACAACATTCACCTTTGTCATAGTTATAATTGTCAGAACCAGAAATATCATGAAATCTCCAACTACTTCAAGTCACACTAATTAAGAATGCAAGGTGAAAACGAACTTGATATGAACATTTATAATTTCTTCGGAACTCAAAGAGAGACATCACAACACAGTTATTCTAGAATCGTGCTCAAATAAGACATCAAAATAATTTTTGTAATTTAAATTCAAAGTAATTTACCTTTTTGTTAGACCATCTCCAATGGTGCAACCCATTTTTGAGTTCTTTATGGGTCTCACCAGCCATATCATCTCAAAATAATTTATTTAATTTTTATTTTATTGGTGTAATTCTATTGGGTCCCACAACTTTACCTCATAAATTAATTTGATTGGGTTCCACAATTTTTTACTAGTTAGACCATTTACAATGAGGATGTTGAAAAAATTATTCAATAGTTGAATAGATGCAATGAGGTGTTGAATAAAGAGTTGAAAGTGATGTGGATTAATATGTGTTGAAAACATTCAACATGTTGAATGAGAAAGTGTGGACCCACATATATTACTTTGCAAAATTTGATTGGTTGTTGTGATGGTTTAAAATGGTGGGATTTGGTGTTGAATTTTATTAAACAAAACTATTGTAGTGAGTAAAAATTAAATGAGTGTTGAATTATTATGTGGAAGAAAGAAATGATGATGCGGAGTGTAAAAAGTGAAAAAGTAGTGTGTTGAATTTAGAAACCATTGTTGATAGTCTTACATTGCAATGCAATTGTACTATGACATGACAAATTGTTTCAATATTTAATTATTATATTGATGTCCAACTGGAGAACTCAAAGAAAAATACTACCATTAGAAATACTCTTAATAATTCCATTCAAAACTTGTTTGTTACATTATTTATTCACAAATTTATTTTTGCAAGTCATTTCGAATTCATTTACTTTTTTTTTTAAAGTTCAAATTTTTTACCTTCAAGTTATTTAAATTTAGTCATCTTTTCAATTCAAATTATTTTTATATGAGAACAAGTGAACCTTAAATATTTTTCAGGCAATTTCAATCATAAATCTCGGATTCACAATTTAGAGATATATATTTTGTGAATCTATTTATTAATTTGTTTGAACTCCCACAATAATACTCAATAAACATTTGTTTGTATTTGATATTTGATTGACTTTTCTTAGAATAAAAATATACACAAACAAGACTCAATTTAAAATTATGGTCCTCTTTCTCCTCTAACTAATAATGTATACAACTTTTACACATTAGAAGAATATGTAAATGTAAAAAGAAGTTAGCAATGATCAAGGACTGGTTATCTTCTTAGTTTTATTCCTAAGTTTCCAACCATAGATCACCATCAATAAAACTTGTATTAAGGAATGGAAAAGCTTGTGTATCATTCAATCTCTGTACATAAGGGGCCCTGGTATTCAAAATAGCTCCTGGCCCAGAGCAATTGTACTCTCCATAAAATATAGTCCTGCATTATATCTTCCCATTATTACAAAACTAATGTTTTTCAATGAATATATTTATATCTTATTATTATAGTTTGTACTTACTGGTCTCTTGTAGGGTCATTGAAGTCATTCCAACCTTCAGGTGCAATGATATCAGACATAACTGTGAATGCAAAAATGACACGAGAATATGGTCTCCATGCCCTACCTAACCATATTCTACCATTTCCTCCTATTGTACTGTTCACAAATACATATCCTGTGTTTTCATCTCCTGAAACTCTACCATGAGCAGTAACTGCTCCGTTTATGTTCTTTTGTCCTGGAGGTACTGGATTTGCTATAGAAACTAGTTGACAATTCTGTACATATACCAAATATAGCATCATTTTCATTAGTGTCAGAGACCAGACGCGATACACACATAGATAGTCTTTTTTTCAGAGGTGTCAATGTTGTAGAGATAATAGTAGCATAATATATAGGAAGGATGTGTATACCTCATAGAGTGACCTTGCATTGCCAAAGATGAAATCAATGGATCCTTGTATATAGCAGTCTTTGAAGTAATGACGACCCTTATCGTCGTGAAGGGTGTCTTGAGCTCCAAAGAATCCACAGCCTCTGAATTCAGCTTGGTCTCCTGATATCCTCATGGCTACTGCCTGTGCTCCATCAGCCCCAGGAGCTGGTATTGGTGCTAAATTCTTTTTCAATCAAACAAAATTATTGTTAGTGTAATATTGTAACGTAGTTTTTATCTAAAAATGAAAAGAAAAAAAACTATTGATGATCACCATGAAGCTTATGTTCTTAGCAATGAAGTTAGATGCAAAAACTTGTACGGAACCACTATAAAATGTGCCATTAGCAGATTTTGCTGTATCATTCCATGCAATTGCAGTTGAAGTGTAGCTTTGTCCTTGAAATGTAATGTTTGGTTTTGTTTTCGGAACCATGACTTTCTCACTGACAAATACAAAAAAAATGACATGAATATGATTGATGATGATGCAGATAAAATATATACTAGAAAAAGCTTACTAGTAGAAGCCACTGTTTATCCATATTATAGTTCTTTTGAAGCTGAAATCAGGAACAGCATTAACAGCTTGTTGTACAGTTGTGAAATTACAACACCCTTTCCGATCGACGCAAAGATAAGAAGTCGTATTGGTGTTTGGAGGTGGAATTCCTGGTGGAAAATCATCACAAACGGAATCATTATTCTCAGTGTCAGGGTGTTTTCTGTGTGGCCTATGATGATGGTGATGATGGTCTCTTCCAAAGTAAATAGATGATGGTGACAAAGTTGTGAAAAACTGTGGATTTGGATTGATGAGATACAAAGATGCAAAAATTGCAGCAATAGGAACCAAAAGAGATAGGAAATTATTGCTTTTGAAACTCATTTTCTGATTTTAGAATGCAAAAGGGAAGAGTGAAATATTGAGATATTAGAATAAGAATATATATGTGTATAAAAGATATGTTAAAGTTGGAGTTGAAGGGAAAGGTTTAATGACATGTCTTGCAAACTACTATTTCTATTCTTAGGGAAATTTATGACCTTCACCAAACTTGAAAGTTTGCAAGAGATTTGATAGTATTCTTTGTCAAGTTAACAAGGTTAATGCTTTCTCCATCAATTTGCATTGAGTTTAGAGAGAGATGAGTGAAGTTCTGTTAATTGCATACAAAATATATCAATGGTTGTTTAACAATAGTTAAGCTTTGTTAAGAATGGTAAGGCTCACGTGATGAAACTCTTCACTTTCATATAGATTTTATTCTTAAGCAAGAATCGGATTCATTTGTTTAAGATGTCAGAATCTCTTAGAAAATCTTTTATTCTCTTATAACTAGTTTCCTTAGTTTTGTTTTTTATTTTCAAAATAGTCTCCATATACCCGATAAATTTTAACACACTTAATTTACTCTAGTATATGATCCTTAAGATGGATCTTATAAGTCATTCTACATATCAAATTTTAATGTATTTTAATATTTACGTCTAACAATGACTATGATTTCAAAAATTAAAATGTTAATTCTATCCCACGTTTGAGATTTACTGAAATATTTTTTATTAAGTCTTTTCGTTTTTTATTTAAGCAACAGTCTAAATTCACACATTTATAAAACTAAACAGCAAAATTGGCACGATCCCTTCTTAACACCTTTTCTTAGTTTTAACTTCATTTGTTTTTAATACATTTTTTTTCATGTTTATATAAATTTGGGTTAAGTATGTTTTTAGTTCTTATAAAATTATAAAATTTTGTTTTTTATTCTTATTAAAAAAAGACGTATTTTGGTCCCTACAAAATTATTATGCATATAGTTTTAGTCTCTATTTTTAAATAAATATTTTTTTTTTAATGATTATTTTGCAGACATGAAACGTTATAAAAGTTCCTTGAAAAAAAATAACTCAAGATTTGATTTCTAAGTCGAGATTTTCATTACTTTTATCATTATCTTTTAAAATTTTAAAAATTCATCTTTAATTCTTCTCATTTAAAAAATTCTAAAATTTGGTAAATATATATTTTACAGTATTCTAAACATGTATGAAAAAAATTATTCAAAAAATTTAATAATTAAAGGATAATTACATAATTTTTAAAATTTTAGAAAATAGCAGGGACTAAAACTGCACGCATAAATATTTTGTAGCCACTAAAATATGTCATTTTTTTAATAAGGACCAAAAACAAAATTTGATAATTTTATAGGGACTAAAAACATTCTTAACCCTATGAATTTTATAAAGATTTCGAAAAACCGTGAAAAAGTCTAATTCAAATCAAAATCATCATAATTCGACAAGAAAAATAAAATGGAAAACTTTTGTTTGGACTCAAAACGATGAAGAAAGCTTTCCCTGCAAGACTAGCACTGTAGAATACTCCTTCTTCGATCTCCTATGGATTACTTTCTATTTCCAGAGCTGCTTCTGTTACCTACACACTCTGCTCCTTTATCTTCTCCCACTATTCTTGTTACTTTACCTAAGTTCCACCCGCTCCTACAGTGAAATCCTTCGCGGATGTTGTTAACAATGTTTGCAATATACCATTGAGTCAGCTTCCGACTCCTTGTGTCAAAGGGGATCGTCTGGCTATTGTGATTCCTGAAGATGAATACAAGTTGAGAGTGAAAGCCTACAAACATAACCTCCATGGAAGGATAGTTAGGACTAAAGGTACGACTCGTCTTATTGTGGTTGCCTTGAGTGCAAAGTTGGTTAAGCTTTGAAAAATAATAGGAAAATGGGGCATTACTTCTTTAGGAAAAAGGTTTCTTTGAGTTTTTATTTTCTTATATAGAAGATGTCTATATTGTTAGATTGTCAATGCCAGAATCTTGGTTCGGGGTTCCTAAAATTTTTTCCCTGGACCCGAGATTTTGTGCCTTCAACCTTGAAACAAACCTCTGCTCAGGTTTGGATAAGGATCCATGGTTTGTCTCAAGAGTATTGGCGACCTAAAATCATCTTCGCCATTGCTATCAACATTGGCACACCTATGTGCATAGATTCTGCTACAAATAAGTCACCCTTAGAGTTGTGACTCAATTTTCACTAAAGTTTGGATTCTGCCCCATTATAACTCTTATTCTATAGTTCTGATCCCTAAGATTCAAAATGCCAATTCCATCAATCAATTTATACCTATTGCTCTAACAAATTTCAAGACTAAAATCATCACCAAAATCCTAGTAGACGGGCTAGCCTCAATCATGCTCTTTATTATATCTCCTGAACAAAAAGGTCTCATTAGGGGTAGAAATATTATGGATTGTATCTGTCTCACTTCTGAAGCATTCAATTCTCTAAATAGAAAGTGCTATGGTGGTAATGTTGCTCTCAAGATTAATATAGCCAAGGATTTTAATATCATTAATTGGCAGTTTCTCCTTAAGGTGCTCAATAGATTTGATTTCTACAACAAAATCTGCATGTGGATTCTCAAAACTCTTCATCCTGCTTACTTATCAGTGTCCATCAATGGAAAGTTACATGGTTTTTTTCAATGTCAAAGGGGGGTGAGACAAGGTGATCCTTTATGACCCCTTATCTTCTACTTAGCTGAAGATGTCTTGAGTAGGGTGTGTCCAAGCGGGTTCAGGATTCTATGGTGCTTCCTATGAAAGGTACTAGAAATGTTCAAGTTCCTTCTCACACTTTATATGTAGATGATATCATGCTCGTTTGCAGGGGTGACTTGAGATATATTAAAGTTATTGGCAACATGTTGGATAGGTATGAAGTCTGTTCTGGGCAGGTTTGCAATGCCTCAAAATTGTTTATGCTGGTGTTATATCTGACAATAGGAAATCTTAAATTGCTGCCCAACTTGGTTTCTCCACAGGCACCATTACTTTCATATACTTGGGAGCTCCTATATTCATAAGTAAACCAAAGGCTAAGCATTTTCAACACATTATGGACAAGATCAAGATTAAACTGTGTGACTGGAAATCTTATCTCCTCTATATTGTTGGATGAATTAAGCTAGTTAAGTTTGTCATACAAAACATGATTATCTATTGCATTCACATTTATGAATGTCTGGTTAGTTTAATCGAAATCTTGGAGTCTTGGATGCATAATATCAATTAGAGTGGAAATATTGAGAAAAGGAAATGATAATTGTTGCTTAGAAAAAATGTTTTAAACCAATTGAGGTTGGTGGCCTTGGTATTTGATCTCTTTCCGTTATCAATCAAGCTACCAATCTAAAGCTCTGCTGGGACAATATTCACTCCTTTGATAGTTGGGCAAATCTTATCAAGGCTAGAGTTTTGAGGAAAAGAAGGGTGATTAAGTATCATATTTCCTTTTCCATTTAGAGCTCTGCTAATAATTTCTTCCCGACCATCATGGAGAACTCTTCTTGGTGCCTTGCAAATGGTAATCTTATAAACTTTTTGTTAGATGCTTGATGTGGACCCCCATTGATTCAAGCTCTACAAATGAAATTGTTGAATACAGATATTGTTAACACTAAGGTTGTTGACTACATTGTCAATAGAACTTGGCACATTCTTGGCAACATCAATCTAGCTTACCCTTCTTTGTCATCTATTTTAGCATCTTGTTATATCGATGTTAATGATGGTGAGGACTTTAGAGTTTGGTCTCCCTCTACTTGGGGTTGCTTGTCTTTCAAGGATGCTTATCATTTCTTTTCTCCTCATGATTCTAAGATTCCTTGGCATAGAATTGTTTGGAATCCTAACAACCCTTCAACCAAATCTTTTATGTTATGGAGATGCATGCAAAAAAATTGCCCAAATATAAAGGCGGTACACAATTAAACGCAAACAAACATGTAATAAAAAATAGGAGGAAAAGATTTAATTATAATAAATTTAATAAAAAAGAGAGAAAAAACTCAAAAGAAAGAAATAAGACATTTATAAAAGAAAAAACTTGATGTTGATATTATCATCAACATGAGGCATTCAGTTCTTAACTGCAAAATTTGTTAAAGCTCCGACTTCATTTGTTAATCTTTAAAGAGCTATGGCGTTCTCTTGAGAGCTTGAGATGATAGAGGATATCATTTCCTTAGCAGATGGATCTTGAAGGAATTACTTATCATTGTCTTCCAACTTTTTTGGCTCATGCTTAAATTCTCCATTAATAACTCAAATATTTATTTGAATTAGAGAATCTCTCCAAATCAGAGCGGGATTCAGGTTTGATATTTCTCCTTATAAATTAACACCAACATCAAACATGATTTTGATGATCAAAATGTCCATGAGGTAACCATGTTGATTTATTCCTTTTACACTTTATCATGTGACACATTACATCATATGCCCATTTTGTTTGAATATTCTAAGTATCCACGTGACCACCACATCTTCTTTCAAAAGCTCTTCACAGTTATTCTTTTATGTTAGAACAAGATTTGGTTCCATACTCAATCTTTAAGATTCGATGATAACGATACATATATTTATTATGCAACAATTTTTGTACTATAATAGTTTCTTAAGTGTGCAAAATCACTATTTTGGTTGATTATGATTGTTGTCCAGAAAAATCATCAGAATCAACGTTATCACACATTAGAATAACTATTCATCTTAAGTCTTAAGTGACATCAGCAGTTCTGAAGAATGTAGAGTGACTCGTCAGAAAAAGGATTTACAAATGTTTTGAAGAGAAGCTACTTTTCAAGATCATACTTCAGCTCATATATGCTTCAAGATCAGAATTCTGACTTTGTTGTTCATATAGGCTTCTGTTTATAACTCTGAAGACTTCTTTCTGACTCAGAAGAATATTGTCTCTTGGAACGTCTATGTTACATGATGTCTTCACTACTATATCAACTTCAGATAAGAAGTAGATCTCAAATGAATAATAGTCATAAACTTATAAAAGAAACAATATGGTACAACAGTACATCATCCTTACCACTTTTGCATGACGTATTGTACGATTCTGCCTTTTGTGTGCTCTTTGTTCCCCACAGATTTTTAGAGTCGTTACGTCAAGGAAAGTCACGTCTTTTCCTATCCAAACGGTCATCTTTTCATGTGACTATATAGAAGAGATGCTCTCCTTTGAAGAAGTTGCTAATGAAGAACGATATTCAAGCTATTTCAAAAACTCAGCAAATAAACCTCAAAGAGAAAAGGAGAAAGAAAGATCTTAGAGAAACTGTGTTGAACACTCCATTGTGAGAAATCTAGTTTCTAAGAATTTGTAAGAACACAAGAGTTATTGCTCATTAGATTGTGTTATCATTTGTGATAAACTGTTTATGTTTCAATATGCTTTTTAGAAACAATAGCTTGTAAACATTACCCTTTGTAAATCTGTTGAGGTTTATATTCCTCAAGTGACTAGGTTTCTAGTCTGTATACTTGAGAGGGATAAGGTGTCTTTCTAGACTCTTAGAGGTTGTTTGTAATCTTTCAAGATTAGTAGATTAAGTCTTTTTCTAAAGCGAAATCATCCTGACGGGTGGACAAGATTAATCTTTTCTAAAGCGAACATGTATAACCGAACATGTTCTTTTTATTCTCCCTCTTAACTATCTCATTGACCTTTGTGAAAAGATTTTCAAAGATTAAAAGTTTTAGAAAATCCAATTCAAATTCCCATTTCTTGTGTTTCTCTCTACCTTCACTTTCTTGGAAGAAACACGCATGTCACAACATGGTGTAAGAGGTGGTTCATAACTTTTAAAAGATTTACCTTGATAGGTAATTTGAAACTTCCCATATGATTAATCATAAGGATTCTAAGAGCAATCGATTGCTTGAAGTTGAGAGAACCAGAATGGGCTTCAATGGCGTAGGCTTTCCCAAATGATAACTGCTTGCTCAAATTCCCAAAATATTGCATGGTGTGAGATATTTTAGGTATGCAAACTTCTAGTACAAGAGAATAACCTTTAAAACTTAGATTCACGTAGGAAATTATGGTTAATCTTAGATATGAAGGCTTCAGTTTCTTGAACACAAAGTATTTAAGTATATGATGTGAGATAATAGTCATTGAAGAAGTATGCTTTCAAATATGTCGCTATAAAAATACCGCAGTTGAGAAAGAATTTGTCATGGCGATCTTCTTGATATTTGGAGAAATTTCTAACAAGTGGAGTCTTCGTTGATGCCATGATGTTGATAATAGTTGCAATAAGAGAGAAAAATAAAGGCAAAGAAAAAGAAATAGAAACTTAAAGGATGAATAAAGGAGTAGAAATAATGTACCTTTTTATAGCCTTTGAAAAGTGTTTATGAATTTGATTTGATTGAATAAATTCATGGTTGAACAGAGGTATTTTAGAACCAAATCATTAATTTGAGAAACTTCCAAAAAATAACTCCATTAATTGATTAAACTTTTTTCTTTAATAGATTAGAATTTTAATGAAGATTGATTTTGATTGAGAGATGATTTGCTGTAGAGATTTGGCATTTTAATCGACTATATATGATTTTGAGACACCAAATTTGAAAAAGATATAGTTTTAATCGGTTAGAACCTTTGGGTTAATCATTTAAGAGATTATTTGTTAGCCTTTTTAGTTCGCTTGGACCTTGAAGGATTATAGGTTCAAATTTTCTTTTTGTCCCGTCTTCTTATTTGGTTTTACACCCGATCTGCTAAAGCACTTCATTTCTCAAACAACTGATTATTGAAGAAATAATTGAAAGGATTAAGTAATTTAAATAAGCACTTGTTAGAGAAATAACTGAAGTTGTTTTAGTTTATTCTTCTACCAAGTGTCTTACCTTAAACCCTCAAAGATTTTTGAGGAGAGATTTATCCCCCTTTGACTAATATGGAATCAAGCTTTAATCTCTTTCTTTTTTGCATCTCTCTGAATTATTTGATACAAGAAATAATTTTAAAAATCATATCTTCTCCTGTTAGATATCTTTCAATAAAATTCTTTAAAAACTTCTTCTAAAGAATTCTTCTAACATCAGATTAAATCTTTTAGAGGAATTTTAGAACTCATGCTTTGCCCAACTTTTCTTAATTTCCATTTTGATCCTTGGAACTGTAAAGTGTCCCTATAGAATAAATTAAGTTTTTACCTTTGGTACCAAAATATTTTTAAGTACTTTAGGGTTATTAAATTTTATGGATCTATGTGCATGTAGGTATGAAGTCTACAACAACATGTTAGATTTATATTTTATGTTGACAACGCTCTTAAGAAGACTCTCCATCAAGCTTGATGTTTAAGGATTGTTTAAGTGTTGGTGTGTGATATATTTGTTCAAATGAAGGTGCTTGAAAAGTTGTTTATAAAGTGATGGTGCTTGGTATGTTACTCAAGTGATGGCGCTTGAACAATATAAAGTTCGAGTATCATTTTTGTACTTGAAGATCAATTTATCTATGCCTATATGTGAAGACAACACCTTATGTCAAGTGGAATTTGGTGAATCCAACAAAGATCTCTGATCAAGTACTTAACCTTATGATTGAGGTTATTATGAAGACTTATCTCAAGCCTTATCAGAATAAGATTCAAGGTTCTAGTCAAAGTTTATCAAGTTATCCTCTTGAAGATTGTAACACCCCTCTAATACCCCGCGACAATTAAACAAATAATAATCAGAGTAACATGTAAAGAGGTGCCACAATTCATAAATAAAAGAAACACATGTTCGACATATGTCATGCATTCACTGAAGACATCTGAATTATAACTCATTAGATAACAATCATGTTTACACAGCGGAATTGAAACATCAAGTCAACATTACATCATTAATGTATCAGACTTCAAACAAAATAAACAAATAGAGTTATAATCGAAACTCAAAACATCGCGTTCCCAGTGTTACATCTATCAGAGCATGACACCAACACAACAACTAAACCGACTTATGAGCTAATCCTCACCAAGTCGCGCCGCTATCCTCAATCTGAAAATGACAACAAGTAAGGATGAGTCTCATCACAGTTAATCAATGTTATTGCATCATAAATAACAATATATCATGGTTATATCATTCACCCAATCGTTTCATATTCAGACACATCATTGTTACACATCTACAAACATCAAGTCATCACATAACATATATTAATCATGTTATAAGAAAAATCATGCATATGTATGAAACTGACACTATGCATGTGGTATCAAACATCACCAGTGGGAAAACCCACCGACCGATCTATCATCATCCAGATACGGCCCTGCCGGCACAGATTCCACACAGTGGGAACCTTGCCCTTCACTGAATCCTCTCATCATTAGGATTTCAGCCCTCATCAAATGATTATGAATGCATGCAAACATATATACAACATACTATCATCATCATCATACTATGAGTAGCATCATCTTATACTCATTCATCATCGTTCATCATCATCATCATCACTAATAAGTATGTTCAATATATATAATTGCATCATTCAATAAATCAGACAACAATATTTCACACAGATTCATCAGTTTAAAGTCACACGTCATCAGACTTTCAAATATCACAAAACAGCAAAATCTGCAGGTCACGCTGGCCATATGCGTACCATACGCGTACCAACAGAGGCCAAAATCCACACCACACACACACCATACGCGTATCATACGCGTATAAGCAGAACCAATTTTTCCACACCAAACATGCACATACGCGTACCAGCCAGGCATACGCGTATCAACTAGGTACCCTACGCGTACCATACGCGTATGAGCAGGAAGTTCATTCTGATGCACATTTGGGGAGCGTATCATACGCGTACCACCCCCCATAAACACGTATCATACGCGTACCATACGTGAACGGGCAAAAGTTCTCAAAATCTGCAACTTACCCATTCGTCTTCCTCCCGATTTCACCTGTATAGTCTGCGATTTTGATTTGAAACCAGCAATTTCACATATCCAGACACATAACATTCATCCCACATCAATAGTATATGATTCTCTATTCGATTTTACTCATCACAACCTAATTATATTCCATTATTAGGGAATTCAGATTCAAATCCAATGATGAACACAATAGTAAAATCAGAATACATAACCTATTGATCTAAACAATATTCCTAATCAACATCATCATCCATAACACGATAAAAGAGATTAAATGGAGAGTCCCCCCTTACCTTAGCCAAGAGTTCTTGATCGCTCTCTCCCTCTTCAGTTCTCCTTCACGTTCTTCGTGTTCCCAAAACCTCTGTTCTTTCACGTTCTTTCTTTGTTTCCCAAATTCCAATTGTTTAATGAAAATAATAATAAAATTAGTAAAAGGATTACTATATCACACCCCCTTCTTCTTACTAATCTCTTACATGGCCCAAATGCCATAAACCATCATTTTCCATTATTTTCATAAAAATCCTTAATAATTCGAATTATTAATTCAATATTCCAATTAAATTAATATTAAAATTATACGGGTCTTACAAAGATGCTCTTGAAGATCAAGTCATCTCTTTGAAGTCAATGTTATAGTCAAACAAAATTCAAGTGAATACTTCTATTTTAAGGTTCACTGGTGGTCCGACCTCTCAACTCTCAGATGATGTTAATCAACATGAAGATATATTAAGCCTCGTAAAAAAGAATCAAGGTTTTTGTATGATGCTAAAGTAAAAAATGAAGATGACAAGATTTGAAGCTTTAGAGTTGTGAAAGAGAGGAAGTGTGAAAGCTCGCCTGACTGAGTTTGTTTGAGTGACCAATATCTTGTAAAAAATATGCAAATAACCTCCAAAGATGCAGCAACCGACTTTCTATTGTCTGCGCTATAAGTCCACACAAATTTTTTATGCAAGAATTGAATTTATTAAGAAGATTGATTGTCCATTCGTAAACCTTAGACTATATAAAAGCATGCCTTATATGATTTTTTTAAATGTATTTTAAAAGATGCCTAAACCAGTACAACCAAATAACCAATCCCTTGGAGAAAAACCAGAACAAAAGATTACAGTGCCAACCAATTCTTAAGTATACAAAAAAAAATTAGACAAACACTTACAACAAACAACCCAAATACCATGGTCAAGCCAAAAAAACAGACAATAGCTCTGCAAGCTCAAACATGACCTATCCGAAAGAGAGGCGCAAAGGCTGTAACGCCGGCCAAAGGCAAAGAAGTTGCAAACTAATCCTTCCACCCAATGCACAATTTTGGATTTGACATCCAATGATGAAGGTTGTAGCAGAATCCTTTAATCTTTGATTTTAGCCATCTCCACGAAGAAACTTGAATGTCGAAGATGTCAGCTCTAATGTTCTCTTTCGAATTTCTGAAAATCTTCTCGTTCCTTCTTTTCTAAATATTCCACATAATCGCGAACCAATTGACGACGAACCTGTCCTGGGCAACTCTACCACCATTGCATAAACCTGCGAATAAAACAAAATTAAAGCAGATTGTGTAGGACATAAGAAAATTCGAGCCATCTTAGGACCTCGCTCCATGTAGCCATAACCGACGGACATTCGAAGAAAATGTGCGCGACATTTTCCTCTATACCGCAACCAAACAGACATGAATTTTGAGAATTGACTAAAATGCCTCTCTTACCTAGGTTGTCCTTACTAGGAATTCTATTTTGCCAAATTCTCCAAACCAAAATCAATTTTTTTTAGATACGGGAGAATTCCATGCAACCTCTAGATTTGTATTTGCGTATGTTTGGAATTTCTTCCTTTTCATGATTTCTTGATATGCATCCTTCACCGAATACTCGCCCTTTTCCCACCTCTACTTATCTTTCTCCTCATCCCAAAAAATAATCCCTCTGATTTTACTTTTAATCTCCTCTTCACACTTACTATTAGCCCCTTTTTAAACTAGTTTTCCATTCACCAATCCATTCCGCAGAACCGTTGCCACAAAAATTACCTCTTTAACAATTATATTCTTCACACTAGCTAGTTTAAACAAATCCGGGTACCTCCACTTTAAGCTATTTTTTCCCAGCCAAAAATCTCCCCAAAATGAAGCACCCGACCCATCTCCTAAATGTACAAACGTATTATTCTAAAACCAATGCGTTCCAAATTCGTTGTCTTCTTTATCCAAAAGACACAAGTCTCTCCACCAAATTCGTTGTATTCTGCCCGAACTCTACTTTACCGTACTTACTTGTCAAAGTCTTCACCCAACCTCTATCTTCCTCCGTTAGAAGCTGCCGCTTCCACTTTCCCATCATTGCTAAATTGAAAGCTTTTAAGTCTTTTATCTCCAATCCTCCTTCGCCATTCTCCCGACAGATTTTCTCCCACTGCACCCAATTTACCTTTCTCCCATCCAGCACCACCCCAAAGAAAATTCTTGAACATGGATTCAAGCTTTGAAATAATACGTGTGGGAGCTTTGAAAAATGACAAATAATACACATGAAAGGCACTCAGAATCGATTTTATAAGAACTATCCGACCTCCGATCAATAAGTGTCTATTATTCCAAGATGCCAATCTACCTCTCACTACATCAATTATCGTCTTCCACACGATCAACCTACGATGACTCCCTTTAACCGGAATTCCGAGGTACTTGAAAGACGTCCCTCCAACCTTGCAGATATCTTTCAATAAAATTCTTTAAAAACTTCTTCTAAAGAATTCTTCTAACATCAGATTAAATCTTTTAGAGGAATTTTAGAACTCATGCTTTGCCCAACTTTTCTTAATTTCCATTTTGATCCTTGGAACTGTAAAGTGTCCCTATAGAATAAATTAAGTTTTTACCTTTGGTACCAAAATATTTTTAAGTACTTTAGGGTTATTAAATTTTATGGATCTATGTGCATGTAGGTATGAAGTCTACAACAACATGTTAGATTTATATTTTATGTTGACAACGCTCTTAAGAAGACTCTCCATCAAGCTTGATGTTTAAGGATTGTTTAAGTGTTGGTGTGTGATATATTTGTTCAAATGAAGGTGCTTGAAAAGTTGTTTATAAAGTGATGGTGCTTGGTATGTTACTCAAGTGATGGCGCTTGAACAATATAAAGTTCGAGTATCATTTTTGTACTTGAAGATCAATTTATCTATGCCTATATGTGAAGACAACACCTTATGTCAAGTGGAATTTGGTGAATCCAACAAAGATCTCTGATCAAGTACTTAACCTTATGATTGAGGTTATTATGAAGACTTATCTCAAGCCTTATCAGAATAAGATTCAAGGTTCTAGTCAAAGTTTATCAAGTTATCCTCTTGAAGATTGTAACACCCCTCTAATACCCCGCGACAATTAAACAAATAATAATCAGAGTAACATGTAAAGAGGTGCCACAATTCATAAATAAAAGAAACACATGTTCGACATATGTCATGCATTCACTGAAGACATCTGAATTATAACTCATTAGATAACAATCATGTTTACACAGCGGAATTGAAACATCAAGTCAACATTACATCATTAATGTATCAGACTTCAAACAAAATAAACAAATAGAGTTATAATCGAAACTCAAAACATCGCGTTCCCAGTGTTACATCTATCAGAGCATGACACCAACACAACAACTAAACCGACTTATGAGCTAATCCTCACCAAGTCGCGCCGCTATCCTCAATCTGAAAATGACAACAAGTAAGGATGAGTCTCATCACAGTTAATCAATGTTATTGCATCATAAATAACAATATATCATGGTTATATCATTCACCCAATCGTTTCATATTCAGACACATCATTGTTACACATCTACAAACATCAAGTCATCACATAACATATATTAATCATGTTATAAGAAAAATCATGCATATGTATGAAACTGACACTATGCATGTGGTATCAAACATCACCAGTGGGAAAACCCACCGACCGATCTATCATCATCCAGATACGGCCCTGCCGGCACAGATTCCACACAGTGGGAACCTTGCCCTTCACTGAATCCTCTCATCATTAGGATTTCAGCCCTCATCAAATGATTATGAATGCATGCAAACATATATACAACATACTATCATCATCATCATACTATGAGTAGCATCATCTTATACTCATTCATCATCGTTCATCATCATCATCATCACTAATAAGTATGTTCAATATATATAATTGCATCATTCAATAAATCAGACAACAATATTTCACACAGATTCATCAGTTTAAAGTCACACGTCATCAGACTTTCAAATATCACAAAACAGCAAAATCTGCAGGTCACGCTGGCCATATGCGTACCATACGCGTACCAACAGAGGCCAAAATCCACACCACACACACACCATACGCGTATCATACGCGTATAAGCAGAACCAATTTTTCCACACCAAACATGCACATACGCGTACCAGCCAGGCATACGCGTATCAACTAGGTACCCTACGCGTACCATACGCGTATGAGCAGGAAGTTCATTCTGATGCACATTTGGGGAGCGTATCATACGCGTACCACCCCCCATAAACACGTATCATACGCGTACCATACGTGAACGGGCAAAAGTTCTCAAAATCTGCAACTTACCCATTCGTCTTCCTCCCGATTTCACCTGTATAGTCTGCGATTTTGATTTGAAACCAGCAATTTCACATATCCAGACACATAACATTCATCCCACATCAATAGTATATGATTCTCTATTCGATTTTACTCATCACAACCTAATTATATTCCATTATTAGGGAATTCAGATTCAAATCCAATGATGAACACAATAGTAAAATCAGAATACATAACCTATTGATCTAAACAATATTCCTAATCAACATCATCATCCATAACACGATAAAAGAGATTAAATGGAGAGTCCCCCCTTACCTTAGCCAAGAGTTCTTGATCGCTCTCTCCCTCTTCAGTTCTCCTTCACGTTCTTCGTGTTCCCAAAACCTCTGTTCTTTCACGTTCTTTCTTTGTTTCCCAAATTCCAATTGTTTAATGAAAATAATAATAAAATTAGTAAAAGGATTACTATATCACACCCCCTTCTTCTTACTAATCTCTTACATGGCCCAAATGCCATAAACCATCATTTTCCATTATTTTCATAAAAATCCTTAATAATTCGAATTATTAATTCAATATTCCAATTAAATTAATATTAAAATTATACGGGTCTTACAAAGATGCTCTTGAAGATCAAGTCATCTCTTTGAAGTCAATGTTATAGTCAAACAAAATTCAAGTGAATACTTCTATTTTAAGGTTCACTGGTGGTCCGACCTCTCAACTCTCAGATGATGTTAATCAACATGAAGATATATTAAGCCTCGTAAAAAAGAATCAAGGTTTTTGTATGATGCTAAAGTAAAAAATGAAGATGACAAGATTTGAAGCTTTAGAGTTGTGAAAGAGAGGAAGTGTGAAAGCTCGCCTGACTGAGTTTGTTTGAGTGACCAATATCTTGTAAAAAATATGCAAATAACCTCCAAAGATGCAGCAACCGACTTTCTATTGTCTGCGCTATAAGTCCACACAAATTTTTTATGCAAGAATTGAATTTATTAAGAAGATTGATTGTCCATTCGTAAACCTTAGACTATATAAAAGCATGCCTTATATGATTTTTTTAAATGTATTTTAAAAGATGCCTAAACCAGTACAACCAAATAACCAATCCCTTGGAGAAAAACCAGAACAAAAGATTACAGTGCCAACCAATTCTTAAGTATACAAAAAAAAATTAGACAAACACTTACAACAAACAACCCAAATACCATGGTCAAGCCAAAAAAACAGACAATAGCTCTGCAAGCTCAAACATGACCTATCCGAAAGAGAGGCGCAAAGGCTGTAACGCCGGCCAAAGGCAAAGAAGTTGCAAACTAATCCTTCCACCCAATGCACAATTTTGGATTTGACATCCAATGATGAAGGTTGTAGCAGAATCCTTTAATCTTTGATTTTAGCCATCTCCACGAAGAAACTTGAATGTCGAAGATGTCAGCTCTAATGTTCTCTTTCGAATTTCTGAAAATCTTCTCGTTCCTTCTTTTCTAAATATTCCACATAATCGCGAACCAATTGACGACGAACCTGTCCTGGGCAACTCTACCACCATTGCATAAACCTGCGAATAAAACAAAATTAAAGCAGATTGTGTAGGACATAAGAAAATTCGAGCCATCTTAGGACCTCGCTCCATGTAGCCATAACCGACGGACATTCGAAGAAAATGTGCGCGACATTTTCCTCTATACCGCAACCAAACAGACATGAATTTTGAGAATTGACTAAAATGCCTCTCTTACCTAGGTTGTCCTTACTAGGAATTCTATTTTGCCAAATTCTCCAAACCAAAATCAATTTTTTTTAGATACGGGAGAATTCCATGCAACCTCTAGATTTGTATTTGCGTATGTTTGGAATTTCTTCCTTTTCATGATTTCTTGATATGCATCCTTCACCGAATACTCGCCCTTTTCCCACCTCTACTTATCTTTCTCCTCATCCCAAAAAATAATCCCTCTGATTTTACTTTTAATCTCCTCTTCACACTTACTATTAGCCCCTTTTTAAACTAGTTTTCCATTCACCAATCCATTCCGCAGAACCGTTGCCACAAAAATTACCTCTTTAACAATTATATTCTTCACACTAGCTAGTTTAAACAAATCCGGGTACCTCCACTTTAAGCTATTTTTTCCCAGCCAAAAATCTCCCCAAAATGAAGCACCCGACCCATCTCCTAAATGTACAAACGTATTATTCTAAAACCAATGCGTTCCAAATTCGTTGTCTTCTTTATCCAAAAGACACAAGTCTCTCCACCAAATTCGTTGTATTCTGCCCGAACTCTACTTTACCGTACTTACTTGTCAAAGTCTTCACCCAACCTCTATCTTCCTCCGTTAGAAGCTGCCGCTTCCACTTTCCCATCATTGCTAAATTGAAAGCTTTTAAGTCTTTTATCTCCAATCCTCCTTCGCCATTCTCCCGACAGATTTTCTCCCACTGCACCCAATTTACCTTTCTCCCATCCAGCACCACCCCAAAGAAAATTCTTGAACATGGATTCAAGCTTTGAAATAATACGTGTGGGAGCTTTGAAAAATGACAAATAATACACATGAAAGGCACTCAGAATCGATTTTATAAGAACTATCCGACCTCCGATCAATAAGTGTCTATTATTCCAAGATGCCAATCTACCTCTCACTACATCAATTATCGTCTTCCACACGATCAACCTACGATGACTCCCTTTAACCGGAATTCCGAGGTACTTGAAAGACGTCCCTCCAACCTTGCAATTCAGAACTGAAGCCGCCTCTTCCAACCAATCTTACGACACATTTATGCATATTAAACAACTTTTGTGGAAATTCACCTTCAACCTCGATACCATTTCGAAAAGCTGTAAAATTGCTTTGGCTGCCAACACGTTTTTCCAACTTCTTCTTCCTATAATAACAGTATCGTCCGGGTAGTGAGTGTGAGATACTTGTATCTCTACATTACCAAACTCGTAATCATGAACCGTCTCCTCATAACACTTTTATCCATCAAAAGGCTAAAGCCTTCCGCCTGATTAAGTCAATTGAACCATACCCATACATTTCTAAGTAAATAATTTGACTAATACTCTATTTGCTATAATATGAAGATGAAGAGTTCTAAATTTACTTTTGATTAAAATACTAAGTTAATTAAATAATGTCTATCCCACATTGAATCCAAACATTGGTGCAATGCATCTCAGCCTAAATCTAAACTTTCACCATAAATCTTAATTAGTTTCTTTCATTAATTTTATAGGTTCAATGTACTACAAATGTTTTTTTCACTTAAAATATTTTATACTTTACAATTGTTAAGTTTATTATTATGACACAACAACATTTTTTGTTATATAACATGTACGAGGGTAACCGATGTATTTTTTTTTGTTCGCAATAACCGATGTACTAATTTGCTGACTCTATTACACTTTCTACACCACACCAATTTTTAAACAAACAACCCAATAACAAATCTGTAAATAATGTATATAATTGTTGAACAAACCACCCATCTTATTTCCATATAATTGGTGAACAAACTACCCATCTCATTTCCATTTAATTGCCATCATTTCTACTATTATTAATTCAAAAGAAGTATGATTAGTGGGTCACAAGTTGCCATGTTAGCTTTCTTCAGTCAATAGAAAAGATAAGAGCCCTTCCAAACTTGCCAACCGATCAATAAATAATAGTCCAAAAAAGTACGAGGCTGAAATTCCATCTCTATCCTTTCTCAAACCACTAATCTCATAATCCATCGTCAGATATCAACTACATTTGCCATTCCATCTTTATCACTTTACTTTATGTTTCAACAAATAACATAACTTTTCCTAGATTCATAAACTTTTTTTTTTTTATATATTTATTTATTTACCGAAGTTAATTTCTCCAATGTATTTACCTCTAAGAAATCATGCAACATAAGTATTGGATATTATAAAGGCAAAAACTCACACGTGTGAATACCGACCGAAGTATTTCACACGCTTGAAGTGGGTCCACGTCCATTCCTTCACCACCCTGTACAGCAACAGAGGTCCAGTCCACCAGTATGCAAAAAGGCAAAGTAGGGAGCTTCTTTGTATATTTCACATAGATTCATCAGATCCTAACCTCAAAAGCAAAATCACACTCTTCCTTCTACACCCCTCACTATCTACACCTCCATCAGCACTTCCTTTTCTTCTCTAAAACAAACCCATTCACTCCATCCAAGGTACTTCTTAACACAATAATCCATCTTTTGTTTATGAAATTCATGCTGCATTCTGTTGTCGGTGTCGGCAACCGCTCTCAAACATTCTTTTTAGGTTGAGATTATTGTTCGGTCTCTTTTATTATTATATTTATATTTTTTAATTTTAATTTTTTTGATTTTCTGGTCTTACAGAGTGAAATTCGGATCTAAAGCATAGAAAGCTGTTAGATTAATTAATTTATTAATTAATTATTATAAGGTAAATCTTGATTCTCCACATTCTCGATATTGTCACAGATCTATGTGTACATCCACTATATATTGCATTAATTGCAGCTTTTGAGTTTCCTTATATTTATCTTAGTTTATGTATTTTATTTTAATTTAATTTTAATTTATTTCCCGAGAATTTAGGTGACTCGATTTGCTACACTGTAACGGCTATTTGACTGACAGTATTTTTCTCTTTTTTAGGCTCATTGGAACGGTTCATTGTTTAATTCAAAAACACTTGTGAACAAAGATTCTAATCTTGGAGCTGAGAAGATGCAGAGGCCTCCACCGGAAGATTTTCTGTTGAAAGAGACCAAACCCCACCTTGGTGGTGGTAAGGTTTCTGGAGATAAGCTTACTAGTACTTATGACCTTGTTGAGCAAATGCAGTATCTTTATGTGAGGGTTGTGAAGGCTAAGGAGTTACCTGCAAAGGATGTTACTGGAAGTTGTGACCCTTATGTTGAGGTTAAGCTTGGTAACTATAAAGGGACTACTAGGCATTTTGAGAAGAAGACTAATCCGGAGTGGAGTCAGGTTTTTGCGTTTTCGAAGGATCGGATTCAGGCGTCTGTTCTTGAGGTTACTGTGAAGGATAAGGATGTTGTTAAGGATGATTTTATTGGGAGGGTTTGGTTTGATCTTAATGAGGTTCCGAAGAGGGTTCCTCCGGATAGTCCTCTTGCGCCGCAGTGGTATAGGTTGGAGGATAGGAAGGGGGATAAGGCGAAAGGGGAGTTGATGTTAGCTGTTTGGATGGGTACACAAGCGGATGAAGCTTTTCCTGAGGCGTGGCATTCGGATGCGGCCACTGTTAGTGGGACAGATGCTCTTGCAAACATTAGGTCGAAGGTTTATCTGTCGCCTAAGCTTTGGTATTTGAGGGTTAATGTGATTGAGGCACAGGATTTGCAGCCGTCGGACAAGGGAAGGTTTCCAGAGGTTTATGTGAAGGCTATTTTGGGAAATCAGACGTTGAGGACTAGAATATCTCAGAGCAGGAGTATTAATCCAATGTGGAATGAGGATTTGATGTTTGTGGCTGCAGAACCGTTTGAGGAGCCGCTAATTTTGAGTGTGGAAGATAGGGTTGCACCTAACAAAGAGGAACTGCTAGGGAAGTGTGCTATTCCTTTACAGATGATGGACCGGAGACTCGATCACAAACCTGTGAACACTAGGTGGTTCACTATTGAAAAGCATGTTGTTATTATGGAAGGGGATAAGAAGAAGGAAATCAAGTTTTCAAGCAGGATTCATATGAGGGTCTGTTTAGAAGGTGGTTATCACGTTTTGGACGAATCTACTCACTACAGTAGTGATCTTCGACCAACTGCGAAACAGCTGTGGAAGTCCAATATTGGAGTTCTTGAAGTTGGGATATTGAATGCTTCAGGTTTGATGCCGATGAAAACAAGTAACGGTAGGGGGACAACAGATGCTTATTGTGTAGCTAAGTATGGACAGAAGTGGGTGCGGACGAGAACCATCATCGATAGCTTTGCACCTAGGTGGAACGAGCAGTATACTTGGGAGGTTTTCGATCCATGCACTGTCATTACAATAGGTGTATTTGATAACTGTCATTTGCACGGTGGTGGTGATAAACCTGGAGGACAGAGAGATTCAAAAATCGGGAAGGTAAGAATCCGTCTTTCCACACTCGAGACTGACCGAGTATACACACATTCGTATCCGCTTCTAGTTCTTCATCCAACTGGGGTGAAGAAAATGGGAGAAATTCAATTGGCTGTAAGGTTTACTTGCTCATCTTTGCTTAACATGATGCACATGTATTCAAATCCTCTGTTGCCTAAGATGCATTACATTCATCCATTAACCGTAAGCCAGCTCGATAGTCTGAGGCATCAAGCCACTCAGATTGTTTCGATGAGACTGAGTCGTGCTGAGCCGCCTCTGAGAAAGGAGGTTGTGGAATATATGCTGGATGTAGGTTCACACATGTGGAGTATGCGACGAAGCAAAGCGAATTTTTTCAGAATCATGGGAGTTTTAAGTGGATTAATTGCTGTTGGAAAATGGTTTGACCAAATCTGCAATTGGAAAAACCCTATCACAACAGTTCTGATTCACATCTTGTTTATAATACTTGTCATGTACCCTGAACTTATCTTACCAACAATTTTCCTTTACCTCTTTTTGATTGGAGTTTGGTACTATAGATGGAGGCCGAGACACCCTCCTCACATGGACACACGTCTCTCGCACGCAGATTCCGCACACCCTGACGAGCTAGATGAAGAGTTCGACACATTCCCGACCACAAGACCTTCCGACATAGTGAGGATGCGATACGACCGTCTTAGAAGTATCGCGGGTAGAATTCAAACTGTTGTCGGCGATTTGGCTACTCAAGGTGAAAGACTGCAGTCTTTGCTTAGCTGGAGAGATCCAAGAGCTACTGCACTGTTTGTACTATTCTGTTTGATTACTGCTATTGTTCTTTATGTGACTCCATTTCAAGTTGTGGCTCTTCTCAGTGGAATTTATGTGTTGAGACATCCAAGGTTTCGACACAAGCTTCCTTCAGTGCCTCTCAATTTCTTCAGAAGGTTGCCTGCAAGAACTGATTGCATGCTTTGATGTTGGACAAGTGAAATTGGATTGGAATGTGCAGAAAAACAGACATGGAAAATTTGGTTGTTTTTTATTTGTTTGTTCTCCACCAGATTGTGTGGATTTGTAGTTTCAATTATGTCATAGAATTTTATTATATTTTGGAACTTATGGTACTAGTTGTTGTTAAATTAAAATGTGTAATTTTGTAGGGTGAGTTGAAATTAATTTGTCTTTAATCAACTTCATGTTTAATTAGATGCAGGGAAGAACTTTCTCTAATGGAAATCTGGGTCAATGGTGATTTTCTTTTGTTATTATTATTATATGATTCTTACTCTTCAAGATTACTTTTATTTTTGATTTTGGCGTTTAGCTTTTGTCTACGAATTTGAGGGAGAGGAGCAATATCGTGTAACATTTTTGCTTTGTAATGTTAGGTTACTTTTCTCATCAAGTTACGTATAAGGTAAAAAGTAGTATGCAATGCAAGTATTACAACCACCAATATATGACATGACAACAACTAAATGACATGACAACAACTAAAGTATTTTAGAGCTTCAGGAGAGATATTAAGAAAATGATTCATGAATAAGACTACTTAGTATATGTTTGTTTTTCCGATGAAGCACCGCTACTGTGCGTTCAATAGAAGCTGAAAAGTGTAGCTTTTACATTAACGTGTCTTGGACGCGATAATTGTATGGGGAAACACGGATCCATACATTGCATTATTCAATTAAATGGTGTCGGTTATGTCTGAATTCGTTTTGATCCACTCTCCTTACAATAGGATTTTTCATGTGTTCTCTAAATGTCCAAATAACCTAAGTCGATTTTCTACCATCTTTTTTACAATAAGTTATCCTAACATTTTATTTAATATTAACATTTCTAATCTTATCCAGTCTAATTTTACCATACATCTAGCGTAACATTCTCATTTATACTACTTTCACTTCTAAGTTAAAAATACTTTTTTTGCTGAACTTATATTTTACATACCTCGTCTTACTTTTACTTGGGCGAATATTGCACATTTCTATGACTCGTCTCCAAGTCTCAAATCTCTTATTTAAATCTCATTCGACTCTTCAAGTAGGACTATGTCATATGAAAAAACCTTACATCTCAGTGCTAGCTCTTAGATGTGTTATGTGAGTACATTCAAAATTAAAAAAAAAGGTGGGGGCTTAGGGTTGAACCTTGATGCAATCCTATTGCAATGGAGAAATAATTCATCTCTCGTCATGTGTTTGCACACTAGTCAATACCCCTTTCATACATATATATATTGAATACATCGAATATAAACAATTATAACCCTTTTCTTCTCTAGGAATTTTCACATAATCACTCTAGGCACTCAATAATCTGTCTTTTCCAAATAAATGAAAATTAAGTACAAGTTCTTGTTGGTCCAACAAATATTATTTCATCATACACCGTAGTAGATAGATTGCTTCCATGATTGACCTCCCACACATAAAACCAAATTGATATTGAGTAATTTGAGTTTCTATTCTTAGTCCCCGTTCACTCACTCTTTCACATAACTTCATGGTATGACTCATAAGCTTAATCTCTTTATAATTTGCACAAATTTGTATATCCTCCTTGCTCTTATAAATTGGATCTAAAATGTTTAGTGTCCATTCATCTGACATTTGATTTGACCTCATAATTTATGACTTCCATATTATATAAAGGGGCCTGGTGCTCATTTGAAATCACACTAACAATTTGAAAACCTTTCAAAAGTATTCTCTTGTCTTCTCATTATGTTTTAATTTTCATAGTATATATATATATATATATATATATATATATATATATATATATATATATATATATATATATATATATATATATATATATATGACGTATCATATGAGAATGCTATTTTTATGTGAGAACATGAGAATGAATCTGAATTATTAGATTTTAAAATAAATGATGGAAATACAAATTTGTGATCGCTATATAATATGTTTTGTGATCGCTGCTGTTATTATGATATCATTATAAAATCAAGAGAATCACCTTTCCTTGATCAAAATTACTAGTTTGAAGGGAACAACACTCATTATCTCTTTTCTTCTTTCAATTAGTAGGTTTTCTATTGAACTTCCAGCATGTTTCACGAGTATGATAATCACGCATATAGTGATCACAACATGGTTTGTGTGGTTTCCCACCTTTAATGAAGTTTCTAGCGGCCGTAATAACACTTTCATGTTAAATACTCTGAGAGATCTGTCCAATCGTAACTGTTTGTCATGCTTCTTCCCTTGTTATTTCAAAAAAATGTTTTCCCAAAGGTTTTTAAATGTGTCTTTCATAAACTTAGATCTATAACTTCATCAAGATCTTTATTTAGTCCAACAAGAAACACGAAGACACTACCATGTTCTTGTGACTCAAGGAACGAGACTTCTACACATTTCCAGTTTCCATCATAACAAAGATCTAATTTTTTTCACAAGGTTAAAATTTCTTTGTAATAACTAGTTACATCTGTATTGCCATGCTTAGCATGACATAACTTTGAATTCAAACCAAAGATTTGGGAGGAATTTATCGTTCATTGCCAAAGTGACGTCTCTAGCCCATGAATTATATCTTTCAATTGTTAATCTTCGAGACATTGACTTTGAGGAAGGTTGAAGAACCCTATAAATCATTGAAGCATGTCCCATAATCTCTATCACTACAATCGAGATCATCGTCAAAACGACCAGTGATGTTGTTACCATTTCCATTACCTCCTCCGTTGCTGTTCTCACGACCTCTACTGTTGATGTTACCATAACCTCCTCCATGGCCGATGACAATTGGTGGAAAATCATTTTCATTATTGTCATCATTGCTCACACTTTAACCAATTAGGGATAGTGGACATCGAGTAGGATCCATCTCCATTGAATTGGGTTAAGTCGTACGAAGTCAATTTATAATACAAGTTGTTGTTGTATAGTGGTCAATATCCCAACAAGTCGTTGTAGTATAATGGTAAGTATTCTCAGTAGTTATGGAAAACCCTAACCAGGGATCTAGATACCATATTAGAGAATATGTAATAGTGTTATATTTTATTCTTCAGCAATAGCTGATTTACTAGAGCATTATAAGTTGGGCTAAAAGTATATAAAACCTCACATTATGACACCACTTAAAAACGTCAACACCCTATTGGGACAAAGCGATTCATGACAATAATGTTCTAAGAAGGTCATTCTCCCATAAAAATACCTCTCATCCACCCAAAGCCCCAATCCCAAACACCTATCTATCATGATACCATGTTAATTTCGGTGAAGTCTTTTTGGGTTGAAACTTGATAGAGTCTTCCAAACTTAGTTTTAAGAAATACCTTTTCACACTCTAAATCCTCCCAAAAGGATGTTCAAAGACCAACATGAATATTTTTTACATACCATCCATGAACCAACGTGAATCAATAGACTAATCAGATCCAAGAAGAAAAATACTTTTATATTAAGATGGTGTCTTCCTAAACCAATGAGCCCTACCCTACATACTCCCAAAATTAAGAGAGACCTATAACACACTAATAAAATATCGTGCCAAAGACCATCATCAGTTCTAAGAATTTTTAAACACAATTTTCCTTTTATAACAAAGTTGACCTGATGCAGATCTATGATACTTATCCCACTTCCATACTTCAACTTGCAAATATATGACCGCCAAGCCCAATAAATCTTAAACCCCCTTTAACTCTTCCATAATAAGACATCCTATAAATTATGACAATCTTTTTCAACATCTTCAAGAAAGAAAGGTAAAATATGGAGAGTAAACTTAAATGGTTCCCACATAGAACATAGATTCAAGTCAATTAAAAGTATGAGAGATCAGGGGTTCCCATGTAGCCTCCAAGCGAGGACCATCCCCCATTATAAAGCCCAAATACCTAAAGGGGAAAGCTCATAACTTGTAGTTCAGGAAACTTTATCCATCCTCTAGAATTTCAAAGTTACATTAACTCATATAAGACTACTCTTTGATAAGTTGATCCAAACATTTGAAACTGTTATGAGCCAACTAGAGACCCAATACAGGTAAGATCCAAATATCAAGCCTAAATAAAATTGTCCATTATATATATATATATATATATATATATATATATGACACACGTCAGACGTAATATACACTTTCTAATTTTATACTTTCACTTCACTCATTTTGGACTCTGTAACCGACTTGAGCGTTAGAATGTTAACCTTGCAAATCCACCCTGCACCACCGCATCATGAGTCCATCACCACAAATCAATCACAATTATGGTTCTAGTACAGAACTGTGGCATCATCTCCGTTAATCAATAACTGAGTCCTGCGAAAATTTACGACCCTATCACCTCCGATCTAAAGCCAGGTTGCTACTAGATCTCGTCAAGATGGAGAAGCTAACCTCTGACATCACACAAAAGAATTCAGCAAAATCTCCTGATCTCCATATAAACTTCGTAAAAGGGAGAATGAACTATTTCTTAGGTAATTCGAATTCAAATCTCATTTGTTTTATCTCACTCATATTAACTTTGGCGTTAGAGAGTTAACCTTGTAAGTCGGCTGCTACTCTACTGTACTGGAAGCTTGAGTCCATCGTTACAATCCATATCAATTGTTCATCGATCATTTATGATCGGAATAAAAAAATCATAGTTACTAATACAATATAATACTACTATTTATAATTATAGTTGATTTCAATTTGATTAATTTTCAGAATCTGTTACACTATCTACTCAACACCAAATTTTAAATAATTAAACCAAAAAATAAAAATAAAATTAATGTATGTATAATTGCTAGACCAAACTTACCCGTCTCCAATATTTATGATTCATCCCTCCTTCCTTTTTTTTTTTTTTTTTAATTTAATGGTTGTTAGATCCACACCATAAAGTAATGGTTCATAAAAGACAAATAAATTAAGTGAATTAATAGTTAAGATTTTGAGCATGATGGAAGCATGAGAGAAAGGGAAGGAGAGAATCCATATCCTCTTATTTCCATTTAATTGCTATCATTTTCATTATTAATAATTCAAAAGAAGTATGATTAGTGGGTCACAATTATTAAATAATTATTCAATTTGTACGTAAATATAATCCGCTTTATAATTCTAATGAATAATTAATGATATTTTTTCTAATATATTCTTAAATATTTATTATTCTCTCTCCTTTTAATTATGTAAATTTATCTTTCACATGTCATTAATGAAGGACAATTTTGTAAAAACCTTCATAATTTCTCATTTTCATACAATTATTATTTTTCTTAATATGTGTGAAAAGTCCAAAATGACTTATGATAAAAAACGGAGGTAGTAATATGAAAGTCCCAAAATTGTAAAAAATGACATGTTTATATAATTTTTGTGATTGGTTGTGGATCCTTGGATTGTGATCCTAGTTAGGAGTTTGTCAACAGTTGAAAATTATTTTGAGACTTAGTTGCGGATCACCAACCGTAGCCGTTGGATCAAAAGTTAAGAACGATTGCGATTGAATGAAAATTGGTGGGAAATTGGTTTGATTTTGTGTTAGTTTGGAAACTTTAAGGAAGTTGAAGTTAGTTAGGAGAGTTAAGGGTAAATGGGTAAATGCATGAGTTAGAGAATAAGTAGGTAGTTCAGGGAAGTTAGAGACAAGACATGTTGGAGTTTAACATAAGTACCAAGTCTCAATGTAAGACTAATGGTCATATCCTTGTAACTTGAAAATGCCTTGAAATCGCTTTGAATTTGCGTTTGAATTCTCCATTTTATGCCTTGAATTTTTATGGATTAAACCATGCATTTGAGTGCGAATTTTACATACATAGCATTGCCTCGAAAGTAGAGGAAACCATGTCTTGAGTTTAATGCACAAATGCATAATTTTTCTAAGTGTAAATGCAGAATTTTTCCTTCACTTTCGAGCAACTTTTGAATGACCTTGGTTCATGATACTTGCGAATTATTTGATGTGTATTTTTCCTTGTATCAAGATGAACATCATGGAGGAAGAATGAGCTTGAACCGATGTCGGAAAATGGAGATAGAGGCATGGAAATAAGAAGACTTGATGGAAGTTGATTTTTGTTGGAAATCTACATGTAGCATAATCATGACATAAGTCATTTTTCTCATGAATGGTGATGAATCCTTTGTCAAATAGGTCTCGGAAAAATCAGGGAAAAATTGAGTCGGTGGTGGAAAGTTGGCCTAAAGTCAACAGTTGATAAAAAAGTCAACTATTTGAACAAAAAGTCAACTTTAAAAAAAAGTAATTTTTTCTTTTTACTTTGTAATCTAGTGAAGAAATCAACTATGGTTTCACTTTCTTCCATCTGAAGCAATTTATACGTTCTTTTATGAGTTTGTAACCTCACCTCTTTTACCTTCTCAGCGCCTCCAAATAGTTTTTCCAGAATTTCCCACGCTTCTTTAGCTGATTCAACATCACTAAGCTTTTCAAAGTTATCTAGATCAAGACATTGATGAATTATAAAGAGGGATTTATAATCTTTTTTCTTCAATTCTTTATGTGCAACCTTTTGTTCAACTATCGCGTTTTCTGCATGTGGTGTTACTCCTTCCTTCACAAAATCCCAAAGATCTTGATAGCAAAAAACAATCTTCATATACTTACACCAATTCTAGTAATTCCGACTCTTCAAAATTGAGAGACTCATGGAAAAATGCCCATTCGGATAATTCATCGCGTTATGCTTCCCAAAATCACACAACTAGTGCTTTACATACCAGATGTTGGAATTACACCAAAAAGTTGGAGAATTTCGAATCAATCTAGATGAACAAGAATCAATATTTCGATTGATTTTGCCTTTTGTTCTTCACTCGAGTGAATCAACCACACATTAGTTGTAAGATAATTTCGCTGTACAAAGATTATGAGAAAAGAAAAAATGAATTGAGGAATTAGAAAAGAGAAATAGGGTCTACGAAAGAGGAAGAAGAAGAAGTTGAGAATTCTGCCAAGAAAAACCCTCTGCTCTTTATTTTGCTTACTGCAATATTATAATTTTGACAACTCAACTTTTTTTTACAATATTAGGGTACTTCCATATTTATAGGATGACGTTGTTTGCTCACTAAGCAGTTTCTAAATAGCTAATTAAAAAAAACAAAATAAGCAGTTTCTAAATAGCTAATTAAAGAAAACAAAATAATGCTAAGTCAAAATTCTGTCGAGACGCTTTTTCGATATTTTGACTTCTTACAGTTCAACACACAACATAATTTCGACACAAAAAATTACTTTCTCAAATATCCCACCTACTATTTTGCTCTTCCTCTTGATTGTCTCCTTCTATGAACTGTTTGCTATTCCATGATTAATCATAGTACTAAGACTGTAATCCGATGTATGTTACCAGTTTCAGGTTGATAAGAATCTAGAGAGAAGGTATAATTTTTCCCTAAAAAAAAGTTGTATCATCCCAAATAAAATTCAAGAGTGGGGAATTGTTTTTGTTTACCTATCATTATTCAAAAAAGATATAATATTCTTCAGTCTTGAAAATGACTTATACGATTAAAACTTCAACAAAATCATTTTCAAAATTAAGGAATATATATAATGGTCTAACTCACGTGTTCCCTATAGAGTCGACCTTAACAATAATTTATTAATATATCTTGAGCATAACCACTTATTTGAAATTAATATAATTCAATGTATAGGGTGATTATTATAATCCAAGTTTACACAAGTGGTTTCAGATCATGTATATTTTTTCAGATCATTATTGCATTGTATTATTAATTTGAAATCAGGCTTTACATTTTTTTTTTGTGTGTGTGAAAGAGATAGGACAACAATGTCAATACAAAGCCTTTGGTCTCAATAGAAAATAAAACTAATAGATAAGAAAAAATATGAAAAATATTTTTTTTATACTATTTAATTATATCCGATAATGACATTTAAGTTTTTTAATTTAAAAGAAAAAGTGTTAAATGTTACTAAAACTATTTATACAAAACTTTGAAGCAATTGCATTTTTATCCTAAAAATACAAGATAATTATTTTTGTGTATTAGACCGCGGTTGAAATCAAATTGAATCGGTTATAAAGAAATAGTGTTTTTTATTTATATATAAGAATAATATTACACAAAAATAATTATATCTTTGAAATAGTATAAAAAATTTATTAATAACTTAATAGTTTTTTTTATAACTTTTTATATTTTTAATATGATAATAATAAATTAAATTAATAATTTAATGATGTTATCAATTGTTTGTTTACAAAACTAATTTTCATTTCTTCTTCTCATATGTTATGTTTGCACTCTATTTTATTGCATTTGCTAATATATAATGTTACATAAAATCTATTTTCATTTATCATTATCAAACGAATAGACATCATAGAAATTGAAAAATAGTTTTTATCTTAATTTTTAACAGTAAGAAAGAAGAAAATTAAATCAAACAACACCAAATATCAAATTTGTTTATCAAATTTTTATAAATTAAAAGAAAAATTCAATCCAACCTTAAAAATAGTCTAAACGGTCATTTTTCTAATTTTGATCGATCTATCAATTTAAATCTCGGTTCTGTTGCCTGTTGATTTTAGATTCAAAGAGACTGGTTAGCATTTTAATTTTTGATTCGATTGGTTAAACCGACCGATCCAGTCTGATTTTTATTACATGTTAAAATAACATATAATAAAAAATAGAAATAATATGTGATTGACTTTTGCCAATATTCTTAAAAAAAGAAGCAGCATCAATGATCTATCTACGTGTAAGTTTGCATGAAATGAAATGCCAATAAGAGTTGAAAATAAAAGATGGCATTTTTGTCATTTCACTCTCGAATAATAAGAAGGCCACACAAGAAAGCTTTTATTATAAGTTATTTTCAATGAACAATTCAAACTCTATTCTTTTTTCCTCTCTAATAAAACACAACAAAAACATATTCTCTTGTTCTTCTTCTATGGTTTTTCGTGTTTATCATCACAAAATAAAGTTTTTATGTTTGCAGAAAATCATCTAATTCTAAGTGCCATATATATATATATGAGAGAGAAAGTAGCATTCAATTCAATTCTCTTTCTCTCTCTAGCTCTTGGATTATAACTGCATAACCGACTCTCTCTGATTTTCCGTGGAAAAATGAAAGTGATTTTAAGTAGAAGAAACAAAAGGCGGTTTCATAGTTCATGAAGCATACGAAACAAGAACAAAGAGACAAAGTGTTTAGGTTGTTTTTTTTCTTTTTGTTATATATATGGCTTCAAGTGTTGAAAAACCAAACCAAACCACTACTCAACTAGAACCACTCCCACCATCACAACATCATCAACATCATCATCATCATCACCATCATCAAAATAATCAAATTTCATTTGGAATGATGCAAGCTTCTTCATCAACCTCTCTCCCTGGAAACTTCATGTGAGTTTCTTTCATCTTTCATGTATATATGTATATATCAAGATGAACCATAACCATTGATTGTGTTTTGGTTTTTGTTTGTTTATGTGATGGCAGAAATAAAGATTCAGCTTATGATTTAGGTGAATTGGATCAAGCACTTTTTCTCTATCTTAATGGACAAACAGACACATCAAGTATTCAAGACCAAAAACGTGAGCTTTGTTTCTTAATCAGAAATTCAAAAAAAGGGTTTTTTTCCTTTCACTTTTAGTTTGTTATAGAGAATCTTTATGGCTCACACCAAAAGCATGTACATCATGATCAGAATCATATCTGCAGAACAGTAGTACTACCTTTGACCAGATCCTTTTTGCAGAAAAAATGAAAAACTCATTTTCATTATATATTTCTCACACTTGTCTTGTTTTCTTTGCATCACACTCACTCTTCTTGTGTAATCATTTCTCTCTTGATTACTATATTTATGTTATACACATATTTACGCAACAATTATTTAATGCTGCTAAACTTGTTGCATTTTTTGTGTGTTTATGCAGAAAATTCAACATCAGGAATGAGGCCACCAACTCTTAACATTTTTCCTTCTGAGCCTATGCATGTAGAGCCATCATCTTCCAACTCAAAGGTCTAATAAATTGTGTTACACTGGTACTTCTCTTTCATTTTGTTACACTTATTTAACAAGTTTTTGTTGTTTATTTTTAGGCTAACATGGAGTTAGTTTCTTCGGAAACAAGTGGATCAAGGAAAACCAATCTACCAAAACAAGTCTTCTCTGGCTCTGAACCATCCAAAACTGTCAAGGCATGTACTCAAAATCAATATATTAAACAAATATGTCTATAGACTATATGTTAGATTATATTTTTAATAAAAATGGAGAAGACCAAGAATAAAAATTTGGTAGAATAGATAGCATCTTTGAGCTAAATTATTAAGCTAGTGATCAATTATTGCTAGATGTTTATTATTATAATTATTTTGTTTATCTAAATTAATCACCTAACTTATAGCAGCCAGAGAGAAATCATGGTAAGGGTCCAACTTCAAGTTCTGAACAAGAAGGACCTAAAACACCAGATCCCAAGGTTACTACTACTCTCTCTCATGATTTTTTCAATCTTGTATGTTACGTAATACGTAGTATTATTTTTTTTCTTCTGGTTTATATGTTTATAAAATGTTATGCATTGCATTGCACAGACACTGAGAAGACTTGCTCAGAATAGAGAAGCAGCTAGAAAAAGCAGGTTGAGAAAAAAGGTAAATAAATCCACAAATTCCATATTTGTGTTGATTTTTTTACACTCTTTATGAATAGCATATATTTCTTTATTTCTCTTTCACAGGCATATATTCAGCAGCTTGAGTCAAGCAGAATTAGGCTTAGTCAAATGGAACAAGAGCTACAGCGTGCTAGAAATCAAGTAAGAAACAAAAAGAAATTCAAAAAAATCATTTTCTTGGAACCTAAATTTAAATTGCATCATTCTATTTTTAGGGCATGTTCTTTGGTGGAGGTGCAGTCATGGGAGGAGAACAAAACCTTCCTATTTCAATGAACAGCATTAGCTCAGGTCTGTATCTTCCCTCACAATGCATGTTTAACTAATTTAATCCCTTATATAATAAAATGTTGATTTTGTAATTTTATGAATTTTTTTAGAGGCCGCGATGTTTGACGTGGAATATGCAAGGTGGATAGAGGAGCACCACCGTATAGTATGCGAACTAAGAGCGGCGGTTCAAGAGCACATTCATGAGGATGAGCTTAGAATGTTTGTGGACAAATTCTTGGCACAATTTGATCAACTAATGCATCTTAAGAGCTTACTTGCAAAAGCAGACATATTCCATCTAGTTTCTGGCATGTGGGTGACCCCAGCTGAACGTTGCTTCTTGTGGATTGGTGGATTCAAACCTTCTGAACTCATCAAGGTAACATATGGTATAACATTATGTTTTAATTATCCAATTATTCAGTTCATTCATGTCATGAGATGACTCAACATTTATGGAACAACATGATGACAAAATACAAAGTTATTGAATTTAGCATATGCTTTATTTTAGTTGAATTTTTATGATAACTTTGTATAAATTTTATTGTTGGTGGGACTATATATCAAAGAAAACAAAAATTTGAGTGCATTAAGAATTTAATGTAATCAATGAAATGATGAAAGATAACCATAATGTATGGTGGAGTTAGCCTAGTTAGGCTTCATCTCCATAAAAGCCATACCTTTAACCCAAATGTTCTTGCGTGGAAATGAAGAATGATTAAGAAATTTAGTAAAGAAAAAGAATGTGGCAAAACACAAGTTCCATACCTATGTCTCTTTTGTATTATAGTTAATCATAATAAACAATCTCTAATTAGTTACAAATCATTGAATTCTATGATTTGACAACCATACTTAACATTTATGATATGCCCATAATGTAAGTTGAAGATTATAATTTATATTAGTTTAATTAACTTTATGTGTATTTTAGATTATTGTGAGTCAAATTGAGCCTGTAACGGAGCAACAAATAATGAGTATATACGGATTGCAACAATCTACACAAGAAGGAGAAGATGCTCTCTCACAAGGACTTGAAGCTTTGAATCAATCTATTTCAGAAACTATATCATCAGAACCATTGAGCTATCCTCCAAATATGAATAACTACATGGAACAATTGGCTAGGGCCATGAACAAACTTTCCACTCTTGAAAGTTTTGCTAGAGAGGTACATAACATAAATACATTACCTTATACTTTCATTAATATTATAATGAAGATTTTTATTGACATTGATGAATTTGTAAAGTTGGTAATGTGTATGCTATACACGTGACAGTTGAAATCAGTGGTCCCACACCGATACTAGCCCCATATCTAATGTGATGTCATGGTCATAACCGTTTGACTTGAAGACACAAACTTATAGACCTTTCCCCATAACCACTCCTTTTTGAATTTTGACTAGAAAAAAAGTAGGATAGTATTTTCTCAAGTAATTATAGTGATTATGAATATTAGTAGCATAAGTAATCATTTTTCATTATTCCTCTATAACCTCATCTAGTCCTTAGTTTGACCAATTTGTAGTATTACAATTGTAATAAACAATAGTCACACATACAGACACTCTTTGGAAACAATACATAATAATAGTCTTGTATTCTATATATATATATATATATATATATATATATATATATATATATATATATATATATATATATATATATATATATATATTATTTCCTCCGTCCTATATTATAAACAAATTTCACTTTTTCAGATTCATACAATAATTAATATATTTAGTCTATATACATACTAGATACATTAATTATTGAATCAATATAAGAAGGTTAAATTTGCTTATAATATTGAACGGAGGAAGTACTAATTAACAAGGTTTTGAAAAAACTAGTACTAGTCTACTTTTCTATATATATGAAGAGTGTAAATGTTATAGATGGCCCAAATTTGACTATAGAAACCTATTGGTTAGAGTTTCAAAGGTAGAAATTAAGAGAAAAGATGCTTGTTCTAGTTTCTTTTCCAACCTCTTTTTGTTTGAATCTAGAAGCAAAAGTTGGAATTTCCAACACACAGAAACATAAACATATACATTGTCAAAAATAACATAAATTTGACTATAGAAGAAAATAACATGTTTGAGATATGAATTGAACTTACAGGCAGATAATCTACGACACCAAACCATTCACCGTCTGAATCAGATCCTAACGACGCGACAAGCAGCGAGATGTTTTGTTGCCATGGCGGAGTACTTCCATCGAATGCGAGCTTTGAGTTCTCTCTGGTTGGCACGCCCTCGTCAAGAATAGCATGCAGTGGTGGTGCCACATACTACCTTCCCCACTTAAAGCTAACTATAGCAATATCTATATATATGGTCCTTAATTTGTAGCTTCTTAATTTCACTTAACCTTATAAATTTAATGTTTTTTTTCTCTATGTACAGATTGACAGATAACTATATATAATCTATATAGAATTGAATTTTAACAACTCTAGGGCTCTTTGTCTTAAATTGTTTGGAAATCAGGGAAGCTTGTATTGAACTCAGTAGTTTATTTGGTCTTGAAAGGTTGAATGCATAGTTACTTCACATCATCACATGATGTGAACCATGTCTTTAATTTTGACTCTAAATCTTTAATTACTTTTTACATATCTTTCTTTGCACGCTGTTTTTTTTTTAAATGTTATCAATATGAATGAGTAAATTACGTGGTCCATTCTTACAAGATTAGTTGCAAGAGTCAATTTTACATGTCAGGAAGAAAAATTAATACTGAGTTTTATTAAAGACAAACGGCCATTTAGTGTTCCTATATATGTATTGACTATGACTCTAATAACAGGTATGCTATTTTGACACCTTTCCATACACCTTATCAACGTATATAAAAACAAACAAATGTCCTTGCATATTATTGAGAGTATAATTCAAGTTAAGTTATTTGGTTAACAAGTTTTTATATATATATATATATATATATATATATATATATATATATATATATATATATATATATATATATATATATATATATATATATATATATTGTAATGCAGTTTAGAAACAACGATAATAATACAACAATTATATTCTTCATTCTTTCAATCAAAGTGTCTCACGGATTAACAAATTGGTATCTAGTGTTCCAGTTAGGTTTTTGATCGTGTTTTTAAGAATCACACGTCGGTGACTGTGTTTCCGAGATCATGGGTTGTTAATCAATCGCTGCAAAGATGAATGGTAACAATGACAATATTCTATATTCTCTTTCAATTCTTGACGAAAAAATGTTGGTGTACAAGATTGAAGATAAAGATGAAAATGGAAGAAGAGAGAGAGAAAAAAAACTCTAACTAACTTTCTTTCTCAAAACATAAAAAGGACGGTTACAAATGGAATTTTCCTTACAACTGAAACTTAAAGTTCAGTATTTATACTACCAAACTTAAATGCAACTCAAATTAAATTGAAATGCAAATCTAAAATATGTTGAATATGGATTACACTTCAATACCGTCCCTTAATCCACATTAAATACTAAAATTAATAACACCAAGTCCATCTCTCAAGTGGATAAAGTGTTAAGTCTTGATAGCTTTAGTCAGCACGGCTGCAAGTTGCTTCTGAGTGCTACAGTGAACAACTTAAAGCATTCCATTCTGAACCTGGTTGCGCAGTAAATAGAACTT